>NW_006409067.1:573143-576547 GCF_000296735.1 Chrysochloris asiatica
CATTCCATGTTCCGATTGTCAATGGATGTTTACAGCTGTTTCTCTTCAGTTTGCCTTGTGGCCCATTAGCAAATGAAGGTTCTGTGAGCATTTCTCCAATGAGCTTAACTTTATTCATATCATTATGGTCATCTTGGTCAACTCAACTTTGAGGAGGCATTTTTTTCCCTAATCACACTCTGAGTGCCTTCCCACCTTCTGGTCCTGTATCTGACACTGTTTCTCTGCTATTCATAGAGTTTTCAGTGACTAGTGATTCGGATGTAGTTTGTCACTCTTTCTTCCTAGTCTGTCTTTGTTTGGAAGCTCATCTGAAACCTGTCCACCATGGGTGACCCTGCCGGTTATTTAAAATACCGGTGGCATAGCCCTCAGAATCACAGCAATTCCTACCACCACAGCACGACAGACAGTTCAGTGGCGGTTGCGTGGTTGCTGTTAAATAGGAATCTCCTTGTGCTAGTGCCCTTAAGTCCGGCTCAAAGGCAGGATTTCCATCCTCGGATGTCAATCAAGAGGGGGAAGTGCAGCAGAGGAGACAGGGTTGTAGTGAGATGCTTTGGGCTGCACTTTTGGGTCTCTAAGTTGGTCAACCCAGCCTCAAAGCCAGGATCCAGGGTTAGGCTTGGACGGCACTCTCATGTCAGGGGTAAGTAGGACAGCCTGGCCTGCCCCTGCAGTCTCTTCCCACTAGGCAGCCTCTCCCCATCGACCTGGTCTCCAGACACCTCTCACCCAGCCACTCGGTGGTCTAGGTTTCATTTAACACCTCCACCAGGTCTGCGAAGTTCTCGCACATCGTTTAACCGCCGCCCTCCATGATAGAAGCCCTCATGTGGACTTGTGTAATTCTTCCTATTCAGAAATTCCAATAATTCTTAAGTCATTCCTCTTCATGTTATCTAACATGAACCTTTGACTTCATTCATTTTTTATATAATTTTTTTCTGCTTGTTCCTTTGTCTTAGCAATATTGAGAGATATGTCTTCTAGCTTGCTGGCTCTGGCTTCCATCTCTTCAGTTCTACTCCTTTGCCTTGTCATTGTGTTTTCCATTTCTGATATTTCCTTATTAACCATTTGGACCTCTTTTTGAAGATTTTAAATTGTTTCCCATACTGTAGCTATCTTACTTGACTGTTCCTGTAGTGGTTTCTTGACTTTTTCCTTATTTTTCTTAAGCCCTCTGTGGAAAGTTTTAATGAATCTCAGTGTAATTTTCCTGAATTCCTTCTCAGGTATTTCTAAAGCATGTCTATCTTCCAATGTAATATCTAGGTCTACTTCCTGCTTATTTGTCACTGTCACTCTATCTTGTTCTGTACATGTGCTGATAATGGTCAACTATTTCTTGGGCATTTTCAATAGTTAACTGTGACCTCAATAATTAGATTAGTGTATGTGTATCTTTTATTATGCTTTCTGATTATCTCCAGGTAGATGTGATCAGGAAGTGGGCTTCCCTTTTTTTTTTATTACTCAACTCAGAGTAACTGCAACAGATGTTGGCTGTCTGTCTGTTGTATTGCAGCTGGTATTGGCTTTAGCCTGGATGGTGGGATTTTATAAGGTGTGATTGTAGCTTGACAATATGACTGCAATTGCTGTCTCCTCTAGGGTAATGTAGGGAGGAAAAGAGCCCCTTAAAGGTAAAAAGTGGACTAAAAAACAAAGCAGCAGCAACAACAACAACAAAACACATTGAATGTTATAGTCTTTAATCACAGAAAAGAAGAAAATAATATTCTGTAGCAAAATATTAATATGACTTTAATGTCCCTCTCTTGGCTTCAAGACAGCCTGTGAAATTTCAAGATATCACTGTTGGTCCTTATGATGTAACTCAGGATTTAAGTTTTAGCCTGCTTCTGTTTTATACTGTATCTCTTTCAGTCCACAACCTCTGTTCAGGCATTTTTCCTAGTGATTAACAGATCAGGGCCAGCTGTATCCATTTTGTGCTTCCATTTGGTTTTAAGCAGAATCTTTCCCTTTCTTAGATTCTGCTGAACATGTCAGTGTGCATACATAGTAGAACCCTCTGGTGATGAGGGTGTCCACTCATTCGGGCACCTCATCTAGTCACCATTATATAGGTGCAAGAGAGACCAATGAACAGAGGAAGAAAAAAATATTAGAATGTATACATCTTCATCTCCGAGGATGGCTCAGACATCTGTGGTGGGAGAGCTGCTCTGATCCTTCAGCCACTTCAGGAGCACTGTGACCAGTTGATCAGAAAACACCAGTTTTCTGGATTCTGCTAGAAATTCCACTGGCCATATGCCTTCAAACTTTCTAAATATCCCTTTATATATACTTCAGAGATCTGGGACGATTCCCTGAACCTGCTTCTTCTGGTATTTTGTGTTATTATTTATAGGGGTCTGCACTGTACATCTCCCAACCTGCCATTAAGCCCTGTCTTCTTTCCAAAATGAAGGTTTGTTTTTTTTTACAAATTAAATCTTTTCTCTATTTAACATGATGTTATTTATTTGTCCAATGGTGATAAGTGTTGTTTTCTTTACATTGACATGCAACCCAATTCAAAAACCGTGGTCTTTGATCTTCATCAGTAAATATTTTGTCCTCTTCACTTTTAGTAAGCTATGTTATATTACCTGCATATCACAAGATTGTTACTGAATCTTCCTCCAATCCTGAGGTCACTTTATGTTTCATATAACTCAGTTTCTTGGATTTTTTTTGCTTAGTATACTGGTTGAATTGTGGTTGCTTTTGTTAAGTACAGTCTTGCTGGTTCCAACTGTATATGTTTCCAAGGAGCCGCTGGTGAGTTTGTACCACTGACTTTGCAGTTCAAACAGAACTTGTGGTCCAGTGTTTATACTACAGAGCTACAATAGATGGAACAAGTGTGGTGAAAGAATAAAACACTGGTACACATTTTTCTTGATTTTAAACCATTTGGTGTTCCCTTGTTCTATTTGATTGACTGCCTATTTGTCTATTTACAGGTTTCAAATGAGCACAGTTAAGTTTTATGGGATACTTATTTGCCATAATGTTGTTTTTAGCTTTTCATGATCTACACATTTGAAATCCTTTAAACAGTGAGCAAAGTACATGCAAACATCTTTCTGGTATTCTCTGCTTTCAGTCAAGATAGATCTAGGTCAGCAATGATAGTTATAAATTCACGTCCTCATCTGAATCTGGCTTGAACATCTGGAAATTCTCTGTCAATGCACTATTGGAGTCCTTTTAAAGTTATCTTTAGCAAAATTTTATTTACCTGTGAGATTAATGATACTGCCTGATGATTTCCACAATATCCTGGGGCATCACTGGGAATATCGGTATATTCGAATCACTTGCCTAGTTAGCTGTCTTCCAAATTTCTTGGTATAGTTGAGTGGGTGATTCATGTATTGCATTAG
>NW_006409067.1:576697-577314 GCF_000296735.1 Chrysochloris asiatica
CTTCATTATATTACCCGTTTGAAACTTGAGGATAGTTTAGTTTACTATGCAAGGAACAACAAATTAAGGAGGAATAAGGTCGCATTAGTTATTGATGGATTCTCTGGACAAATTAATGAATCAAAACAAGATGGAAGGAATACATAGAGTTACTGAACCAAAAGGAAATAGTTGATGTTCAGTCATTTCAAGATGTAGCATATGATCAAGAGCCAATGATACTGAATGAAGAAGTCCAAGGTGCACTGAAGGAATTGACAAAGAACAAGGCACCAGAAAGTGATGGAACAAAAATTGAAATCTTTCAAGAAAGTGAGGAGGCAAAGGAGGCACTCATTCATCAATGCCAAGAAATTTGAATGACAACTATCTGACTGACTGGTTGGAAAAGATCCATATTTCTGTCCATTCCAAAGAGAGGTGACTCAATGGAATGTGGAAATCATTGGACAATCTTCTTGATATCCCATGTGAGTAAAGTTTTACTTAAGGTAATACAGAAATGGCTGCGAGCATACATTGCCAGAGAACTTCCAGAGGTTCTAGATGGATTCAGAAGAGGTCATGGAATGAGGCATGTCATTGCTGATGTCTGATGGATCTTGGCTGAAAGCAGA
>NW_006409067.1:578569-579664 GCF_000296735.1 Chrysochloris asiatica
GGAAGTGTTGAAGATCAAATATGTTAGTATGATGACTAAGGTGCACATGACCCAAGCCATGGTATTTTCAATAAACTCATATGCATTTGAAAGTTGGACAGTGAATAACTAAGACCTTAGAAGAATTGATGCATATAAATTATGGTGTTGGAGGAGAATAAGGTGTACTACCTTATAAAATTTTGGCATAATGCATTTATTACTCTTTTTACGTTAGGAAGAGCTTGATGACTTTTTGTATTTATTGGGCTTGTTAATTTTGTTATTCTCTCTGGCCTCCTATATTTTTCTCTTCGGCAATGTCTAAATTCTGAGAATGCATGTGTTTGCAATTAAGTCTGTCATGATAATCCAAGCTTAGTCTTCACTACAAAGACTTTTTCTACAATTAATTTAATATTTACACTGTATCACATCAGAAATATTCACACTTTGCAAATGTTGTTGCAATTCAGTGCCGTTTAGTCAGTACTGACTTATAGTGACCCTGCATAGGGTTTCAAAGGTGTAGCTGGTGGGTTTGAAACACTGAACTTTTGTCAGTAGTCCAGTACTTATCCTACAGTACCAACCCTGGACTCCAAATGTTGGGATGTGGAAATTCCATTATGAGAGCAACCACCTAACCCATGGCAAGAGGCATAATTTCTGATGATTCCATCAAAATATTTATTAGCATAGGTCCATGAAAGCATGTGACTTTTCTCTCTCTGGGTATAATGTATAATGTTACATATGTATCTATTATAGAAATTGAGAAACAATGAGAGAAATCAATCCTACGATAAAGCCACTACATATAGACGAATGATGTTCTATTGTCACTTCCCTATGTCTGAAGTCCTTCTATTGAAATTACTTCTAATAGTACCCTATATTTTTAGCGTGCTAGTCCCTGAGTTTTTCTTAGTGATTTTTCCAAAATGGCTTCGATGATGATGATATTCACATATCTCACAATCATTTAACATCAATGGGAAAGTACAATGATGCTGATGGGCAGAAAGAATTTGCCAGTGACAGGTCTTAATAATTATTGAATTGGAAGAAATAACACAATTACTAAAAGCAATGTATTCTACCAAATATTTTTTT
>NW_006409067.1:582354-583693 GCF_000296735.1 Chrysochloris asiatica
ATATATATACATTAATAACTAGTCTATAAAATGAAACTGACTAACTCTTCTCCACCATCACCAAAAGAATGTCAGTAAATTTCACAGAATTTTATTAAAGTCATGTTTGTAATATTATTGCTCAATAGGAAAATCACCCTTGCAATTGTAGACACTACGCATTAGAGTTGCTGATTAACAACTCTTAGATATTGATTCAACATATAAGGATATCTAGCAAGATAATTACAGACAAAAAGATTCCCAAAGGCTACTTAGTTCCATCATTTGTTGCATGCTTTTTATTCATATACATCATTCTTCTGTTGTATCTGTAGTAAATAAAAAGAAAAGAAAAACAAATCCTGTACTTTTAAAGGATTAACTAAGGGATTTAGGTTACCTCACTGACAACATTGTACAATGGTGCCTGATATCTGTGCTGGACATAGAAAACAAAAGGTCTGTATACAGCCACACCAGAGGAATTCAGTGACGCACTAGGCTTCTGGTCAGAACTGGTCATCTCTTGGAAGAGGATCATCTGTTATAATGCCTTATAGGGGAAGGATTCTGAAGTGAGATACCACAGTACACCATTTGCAGTCTTTATCCCTGGAGGTTCAATATCCAACGTTCCTCATTAGCTCAACACATTTGTTGTCCATCTATTAGCCCAATGAGTAACACACTACAGCACTAAGGCTCTAATGTGATCCCAGGGTGATAAAAATTCTACAAAATCAAGACATTAGAAAATGAAACTCAGTATAGTAGATACCCTGCCCTTGCAAAACCAACTGCATGCCATTTATCTCAACCTTTTCTACTCACTTCCATGTTACATACATTGTTCATGTTGACCCACTATCATTTTCCACTTGGATTCCAGTCTTATATTTGACTTGCAAGCAGACATCTCAAATTAATCTGTGGTATGAGGAAACTCATATTCAATATTCCCTGTGGAACTATAGTTGAAATGTGTAAATTCAAAAATACCTTCATAAATATATGATATATATTGAGACAATGAAAACTGCAATGCTTTTTTCTAAGACTAATTGATTGTTCCCAGATCATTAATCTATATTCTGAATATTTTTAAGCATATTATAGAATTATATTATATAAAGCACATTCTGTGCTAGTCTCTGTTCAATAATCTGAACTTTCTGAAATTAATTTAACACGCACTTTTCCTGATATTGGAAGAATGTCAGTTGAAATTATGGGTGTTTTTTTTTTTCTCCAAGTTGTCAGGTATTGACTTGGCATGCAGTTTAGCCATTGTTATTGTTAATGTCCACTGAGTCAGTTCTGAGTAATGGTGACACAATACAGGGCTTAAGATGATTGA
>NW_006409067.1:586318-587114 GCF_000296735.1 Chrysochloris asiatica
TTCCATGGCCTCTTCTGAATTCAGCTTGAACCTCTGGAAGTTCTCTGTCAATGTATGATTATAGTCGCTTCTGTATTACCTTTAGCAAAACTTGGAGCAGCAGTGAGATCTTGGAGTGCCTGGTTTGGTGCTGTGGGTTTATGCGCCAGACTCCAAGGTAGTTTAACTGCAAGGAGCGGAAAGCCTCGTCTCTCTCACACAGAAGTCTTGGTGGATTCGAGCTGTTGACCATTGACTTCACAGCCAGATTTTTAACCACTACACTACCAGGCCTTCCACCTTCAAGATGGCGGATCGGGTAGACATGTAGTGAGGAGCTTGGTCAATAACAATTCGGAATACCGGGCCAAGAGGACTCATGAGATGATGTTGGAACTCTGGAACAAATATAAATGTATGTTTGGAAGATAGGGGCTTTTATAGCTGGGTAATTTGCAGGAGAATACAGAAATCCATTATTTTCTGGATCAAGACACTCAGCTGTTCCAGGAGCTGCCATCTTGGGAGAGCATATCTTGATTGTATCAGGTTTGATAGGATTAGGAGAGAATATCTTGATTGTATCTTTATTATATCAGGATTGTATCAAGATTGACATAGAAATGTAAAGAGATAGTATAGACATAAAACAAAATGCCACCACACGTCTGTCTGTCATGCTGTGGTGGTTTGAGTTTCTGTGATTCTGAGGGCTCTGCCACCGGTATTTTAAATAACCAGCTGGGTCACCCATGGTGGACAGGTTTCAGATGAGCTTCCAAACAAAGGCAGACTAGGAAGAAAGAGTGACAAACTA
>NW_006409067.1:589399-590177 GCF_000296735.1 Chrysochloris asiatica
GGAAATCATCGGACAATCTTTTTGATATCTCAAGATTATCCCAATAGGCCTAATTATATTCACATATATTCTTATAACATATTGTTGTGTGTCATAGAGTTGGTTCCAATTCATAGCAACCCAGTTTAGTGTTTCCAAGGAGCAGGTGGTGAGTTTGAACCACCAACCTTACAATTCAAACTAAACTTTAGGTCGAGTGCTTATCCTATGGTTCCACACCAGCACTCCACAGTCAGCAGAAAAACAATGCAGCATTAACACAGGGGGAGAAAATTAAGTGGTATCACCACAGGACAATAAATACCAGGAACCACCATACTCTTCCAGTAGCTGAAAGAAGCAATTAATCCAATCTCTCATAGAAACTTCCAAGATAGTACCTTTGCTGAAAGCTTGGTTTACGAGTTCCAGACTTCAGAACTGTTAGATCAGTGTCTCCGGAAGCATAATGGTTACGAATCAGACTGCGAACTGAAACTACCAGCTGTTCTGTGGAAGAAAGATGAGGCTTTCTACTCCCATAAAGATTTACAGCCTCAGAAACCCTGTTGAGGGTTGCTATGGGTCAGACCCGACTCAATGGCATTTAACAACAACAACAACAACAACAATTTACTTTGGGGAGGATATGTTTGAGTGGAAAATAGGACAGGAGAAAATGTCAATTCATAGGATTTGGAAGATGACGTTTCCCACAAATTATAGAAATACTAGACTATAGGTTGTTTTTGTTGTTAGGTGCCATTGAGTTGGTACCAATTCATAGTGACCCTACACA
>NW_006409067.1:590572-591788 GCF_000296735.1 Chrysochloris asiatica
TATGTTCAAAGTATGAGAGACGAACTGTGGCCATTCTGGACTCTAAGAAGCACTCTGGCTGCACTTCTTCCAACACAGATCTGTTGGTTCTTTTGTAAGCCCATGGCACTTTCAATATTTTCCTCCAACACCATAACTCAAAAGCATCAATTCTTCTACGGTCTTCCTTATTCATTGTCCAGCTTTCACATGCATATGACGTTATTGAAAATACCATGGATTGGTATTTTTGGATTGGGAGATTATCACAATATGGGTCAATGAATACAGGAAAATCCAGAGTGCCTGTAGAACCTTCTGATTCGTTCATCAATATGGTTAGAATATTCAGGAGATTGGCTATGTTTACCACTACTCCTGGAGGTGAGACAACCATGGTATCTTCTAGTGCTGAGTTTCTTCCATTAATGTCCTTAGAACTATTGCTGAAATGAGCTCTCTGAAACCCTGGCTAATATAGCCAGCTTGTAGACCTTATCAAAGAAGTATCATCTTAGACTCTCTGGGGACACATTTCTAGGACAACGAGTTGCTTAAGAGATTCTTATGTCCAGTCTGAGAAGCATGACTTTCATATCAGAAGACCATGGGAGAACATATTAGAATCTGGTAGTTGATCGGCCTTTCATCAATTTTACTATTTGAAGCATTATATGTAAATTAGTGTGCAACATAATGACAAAATATATATCCATTACCAGGTTATGAAGTGAAGTATTATCACCACATGCCATTTATTAAACAGTCTTCCAATTGCATTACCCTCCTCAGCTCCAATGAATTCTGTGTTTTTCATTTCTCACATATTCTTTTATTAGATGAATCATTTTGAATTGCCAAGGTTTCAGAATTTTTGTCCGACTAATACTGGCAATGTCATAAGATTTATTTGCATCATTTGATCACCCCAGTATAAGATGTGGTGCTGTAGGATAAGCACTATACAGATAACTTCAAGGTTAACCCCATCAGTTACCCTTGAGAAACTCAATACAAAGTTAGCTATTAGTTGGAACCAACACTGAATAGTAACAATGTATCTCTAAAATTAAGGAGCTCTGGTAGCATAGTGGTTATGAACCAGACTGCTAATTTCAAGGTCATCAGTTCAAAACTATCAGTGGTTCCGCAGAAGGATGAGGCTTTTTGCTCCCGCAAAGATTTACATCCTCAGAAACCCTATGCAGAGTTGCTATGGGTTGGAATCAACTCGACT
>NW_006409067.1:592923-601538 GCF_000296735.1 Chrysochloris asiatica
AGTGCAGCCAGAGTGTTCCTTGAAAGCCAAGATGGCCAAACTTCATATCACATACTTGGGACATATTGTCAAGAGTGATCAGTCACTGGAGAAGGACATCATGTTTGGTAAGGTGGAGGGTCAGAGAAAAAGAGGAAGACCCCCAATGAGATGGATTGGCCAAGTGGCAGCATCAATGGACTCAAGCTTGGAATAGTAGTGAGGTTGACTCAGGATTGGGCAGTGTTTTGTTCTGCTGTGCATAAGGTGGCTATGAGTTGGTACCAACTTGATGGACCATAACAACAACAACAACAACAAATGTTTCATATGTTTTTTATAAATCTAGATGAGGGATTGCTGTATTAAAGTTTAATTCTATACTTATCCAGTTGAGGAACTTCCACATTGTTGTTCAAAAGTTGTTGCACCATTTACATTCTCACAAACATTGTATGATGTTTCTAATTCTTTTGTAACCTTGACAACACTTGCTGGTTTCACTTATTCATCATCTTAATAATTATTTTTATTATTAAGGGTCATATGTGGTTTATTAATTGCACTTCATTGTGAAGAAAATGATAATGTTCACAACTGAATCAATAAAAAGATCATGATAAGTGGAGAAAAATTGGAAACTATTAAAGATTTTTAATTTTTTTTTGTATTCCCCATCAATGCTAATGTAAGCAGCAGTTCAGAAATCAAACAACATATAGCATGAGACAAATCTCCTGAAAAAGACTTCTTTAAAGTGTTAATGAGCAAAGAAGTCAGTTTTAGGACTATTGTGCACCTGAGGAAAAGCAAGTTTTTTCATTTGCCTCATATACTTGTGAAAGTTAGACGATGAATAAAGAAAAACAGGGAAAAATCAATGAATTTGAATCACGATGTTGGCAAATAATACTGAAAGTTCTATAAACTTCCAGAAGAATAGTCAGATCTCTCTTGTAAGAAATGCAGCTGAAATGTTCCTTAGAAGTAAGAATAGGGAAGACTTCTTTTCTAGTTCTTTGGACATTCTCTTGGAAGGGACCAGTCCCTGGAGAAGCATATCATGCTTGGATATGGAGTAACAACAAAACAGAACACACTAACGACATGGGCTCAAGCATAACAACAAATGTGAAGATGGCAGAGGACCTTTCAGTGCTTTGTTTTGTTGTACATTTGGAAGATGCAATGAGTTGGATCTCACTCAATGGCACCAAACAACAATTACTGGTATATGTTGAGCTATAGGTGCCTGCTGTGCATCTATATGTAAATATCATATAGGGTTAGATGTCAAGGTGGCTGGATTATATTCAAGACTAATAGATCTGGAATTCATAAGATTGTTTCTATCTAGAGACACAAATTAGGAGAAATTAGTGTAATGTAAGACGTTAACTAAGTTAGTGGGATACAGGCTGGGCTGCTAATTGTAAGGTGAGCAGTTAGAATCAATCATCTGGGAGAAAGATGAGGTTTTCTGCTTTCATCAAATTACAATCTTCAGAACCCAACAAAGGTTCACTATGTGTCACAACTGACTTAACAACATATAGCAGTGCTACCAGGTTGGGCTACTAACCTAGAAATTAATGAAATATAGCATAAAAAAAGGTTTATCTGAAAAAAAAGAATACCTGCAGGGAAGGTATGTGCAATATACAGCAACATCTTGCTAGTTTCACAGACTGACATGTATTTATCAGGAAAGGCTTTTCTACAATTTCAGTTGAAATTGTAGGAGGTAAGCTTTCCTCTTTGTGCAATTCTGCTTTCATGTATCACTTCTGTCTTTCCTTTTTTCCATGCTGTGCACACATCTGACATCATGACATAGTCTAGGATTTCAAGATGGATTCGGTTGCAGAGGCATCTGGGATCTTCGAGATAACTGATTTTGTCCCTGTTTTGAAAACTAATTAAGGGTGAGGTTAATGTGTAGTTGATGGTTAACATCCCTGCTGGGTAGCTGAACAGGAAGTGAAAGTTCACAAACCATGCTAGATTCTAGACACACACAAAGAGATAGTTATTTTCATTTTATCTCTTTTTTATCCTGCTACCTGACAAGCTGGGTTATATGAAGAGAAATGTGGCATCAGGATTGGAGGAAGACAAGTTAACAACTTGTGATATGCTGATGATAAAACCTTGCTTGCTGAAAGTGAAGAAGACTTAAAATATTTACTAATAAAGATCAAAGAGCACAACCTTAACTATGGATTGTATCTCAATGTCAAGAAAACAAAAATCCTCACCACTGGACCAATAAACAGCATTCTTATCAAAGCATTGAAGTTGTCAAGGACTTCATTCTTTTTGGATTAGCTATCAACACTCATGGAAGCAGCAGTAGAGAAATCAAACGATGTATTGCATTAAGCAAATCTTCTGCACAAGATTTTTTTAAAGTGTTGAAGAGCAAAGATGTCAGCTTTCATATGCGTATGAGGTTATTAGAATTGATGCTTCTGAGTCATGGTGTTTGAGGATAATATTGAAAGTGCCATGGGCTGCCAAAAGAACCAACAGATTTGTGTTGGAAGAAGTGCAGCCAGAGTGCTCCTTGGAGGCCAGGATGGCCAAACTCTGTCTCTCATACTTTGGGCATATTGTCAGGAGGCACCAGTTGCTAGAGAAGAATATCATGTGTCTTAAGGTGGAGGGTCATAGAAAAAGAGCAAGACCACAGCAAGATGGAGTGGCAAAGTGGCAGCATCAATGGACGCAAGCATGGTAACAATTGTGAGGTTAGCCCAGGATCAGACAGTGCTTCGTTCTATTGTGTATAGTGTCGCTAAGAGTTGGTACCGACTTGATGGCACCTAACAACAACAGACTTTTAAATTTTTTCTTTAGTTTCAGCCTGACCTTGCATATAAACATCTGATTGTCTGCTTCATAGTCAGTCCCTGGCTTTGTTTTGAGTGATGTTATGGAGCTTTTCCACCATTTCTTTCTGCAGATGTAGATAATTTGATAGCTGTGTGCAAGGTCCAGGTATATAGTCATGTTTTATGTTGTTTAAAAATGGTATTTGCAATGAAAAAGTGATTGGACTTGCAGAAATCTATCACATGATCTCCTACATTGGTTCTATCACCAAGTTCACATTTTCTAATGACTGATCCTTCCTCTTTGTTTCCAACATTTTCATTCCAATTGCCAGTAAATACCAATACATTTTAATTGCATTTTGTATGAATTTCACACTGAAGAAATTTAAAGTTCATTATCACAGGCTTTAGTATTTGGTGTGTAAATTTGAATGATATTTGTATGAGCATGAGTCAAAAATGATCATCCCTGAGGCTTTAGAATTTATTTTAATTAACTTTTAGAAAAGATAAATACATCATTTTTTACATAATTTCCTTTCTTTTCAATACACTTTGTCCATCTGCCATCAAGCTTTCATATTCACTTATTTAAAAAATGTTTTAGGCTGATCTGTGAGTCACAAATTCACCTCTTCCTTCACTTCTGAATCAGAGGTGAAACTTCATCCTCAAAGTGTTGCTTTCAGAAGATCAAACAGGCAAATGTTCAATGGAGCAAAATTAGGACTATAGTGAGACTTCTTTAACACCTCAAAACAAAGTTTTTGCAGAGTGTCAACAGTATGGGTGAGGTGTGAGGACATGCATTGTCATGGAAGGTCACAATGCCCTTTGAGAAGGGTCCTGTGTTTATAATCTGAACTTTAGATTTTACATCTTCAATGAGCATCTCACTGTAGTAAGTACTGTAAATTGATGAACCTTTTTCCTGATAGTGTTCCAGTGGGCCCTTGAGACTCCCAGAAGTGTATTAACTAAATTTTCCAGCTGATGGTTGACTTTAAAATTTTTTCTTGGTCGGCAATTAAGGAAATTTCCATTCCATACTATGCCATTTGCTCTCAGGCTGGTAGTGATAATTCCATAACTTGTCACTAGTAACATTTTTTTTTTAATTAAACTTTTACCTTCCTTTAAGAATTGGTCCAAATTTTGTTTGTAGATGTCCCTTCTGATTATGCTCTTCCATGAGATGTTTTGATAGGTATCTGGCACAAACTTTTCATATCCCAAGGTTGTCATGGATTAGTTTATAGGCAGAGCCATGATAACTTGCAAATGATATCCCACATTCAACTGTCACTTGTATGTTTGATAGAATCACTTCATGTGCACCTTCAATGTTATTTTCAGCCATGGATATGGACAGACATTTCAATATAACTGAAATGTGAATATTTTTGACTCACAATGTTATTAGCTGGCGTTTCTTGTTATTCTATGTGATGTTAAGTTCTTTCTTACTCACAGCGATCTTTTATAAGATTTCCACAGAGTGGCTGATTAGTTTAGACTGCTGCCCTTGTGGTTCAAGTTGACCAGTGTTTTATCCAACAGCACCACACCATGACTCCTTCTAGGTGTATGGATATTATACTTTCACAGACAGCATTGTACATTAAGATAAACCTTGAAATGTTGTTATTGATGATGAATGTGTCACCATTCTTCTTCAATTTTTCATTCCTCACATAGCCAACCTTGTGTTTGTCAGATTCATAATGACCAGTATCAGTGCATTTCAGTTCACCAATGTCTAGAATATTTATGTTCATATTTTCCATTTCATTCGGACAATTTGCAATTTTCTTAATTTCATACATTTCATGCTTAGATTAATAATGGATTTTTACAGCTCTTCATCATCATTTTGAGTTGTACCCCACCAGGAAATGAAGGTTCAGAAATATTTACTGTATTTGGGTCATAACAGTCAACTCCTACTTTCAGGAGACAACTCTTCCTAAATTATATTTCCATTACCTCCAAACATGAGGGACTGATTTTCTGGACTATATTTGACAAAATTCTGGTGCTCTTCATCATGTTTCAATATTCAATATTTGTGTAGTATCTGGCAGTGTTTCACTGCTATTAATAGGTTTTCAGTGACTAAATATGCATATATCTCCTTCTTCCTAGTCTGCTTTACTTTGGAAGCTGCCCACCAGTGGTGATCCTGCTGGTATTTAAAATACAGCTGACATAGCTTCCAGAATCACAGCAACATGCTAGTCAACACAATATGGCAAACTGACAGATGAGTGATGGTAAATTTGGCTAGAAGGGCCATAATAAATAATCAACTGCTCTGCAAGTTTATAACAAATTATGAGTAATGTTACTTAGATTGGGAATTCCAGAACAAAGTTAAGCTAATGTAGAACCTATACGTAGACCAAGATACAATATTGTAACACAACAAAGGGATATTATGTGGTATAAAATCAAGGAAAATTGTGCTTTTGGGGTGTATCCTTTCACTATACTTAATTAATCTGTGTGATGAGCAAATAATCTGTGAAACTGTGAGACTTCATTTGCTGTTGTTAACTTCTGTCTAGTCAGTTCCAATTCATAGTGACCCTGTACAGGGTTTCCAAGAATTGGCTGATGAGCTTGAACCTTGTGGTTCAAACCAACTTTTCAGTCTAGCACATTAACCCACAGTGCTACACTAGGATCATTGAGTCTTAAAAATATTTGGTGTGCTGCTCTAGAACCAGCACCTGACTTGCGGTTCGCAGTTCTAAACCACCAGTAGTTTCATGAAAACCTTATACAGGGTCACTATGAGTCAAAAGTGACTCGACAGCACTTAACAATAACAACAACAAAAGCTTTCATATGACCATCTAATGTGCAACCACTGATTTCTTCTAGTATGGAAATAAGAAGAGTAGAGAACATCAAAGATGCATGGAAATAATTAGTCAAAAGAACTAATGAACCACAGGAACATTAGATCAGATGAGATAGATGGATTGTAGAAGTTTCATTCTCAACTTGAGATATGCAGATGATGTTATCTTGCTTGTAGAAAGCAAAGATTTCAGATAGTACTGATGAAGATCAGTGTGTATGCTCCTTAATACAAATAAAGCAAAAATCCTCAAATTGGACTAAAAAACATATCATGATTAATAAAGAATATAGTTAAAATGTTAATATTTTATTTTATTTAGCTCTTTAATCAATGTCCATGGAAGCAGCATTCAAAAAATCAAACTACATTTGCTCAAAATGTTTCAAAAGAGCTCTTTAAAGTGTTACAAAGCAAAGATGACACTTCAAATACTGAGTTGTGCCTGTGAAAGTCACATGATAGTTGCAATCACCTCATAAACATAGGAAAGTTGGGCCATGAATAAAGAAGACTGAAGAACTGATGTTTTGAAGCCTGGTTTTGGTGAAGAATATTGAATATACTGTGAACTGTTAGAAAAAATGAATAAATCTCTTAGAAGAAGTACAGCCAAAATGATTCTTAGAAGGGAAGATGGTGAGAATTTTTCTTAAGCACATTGGCTATGTTATAGGTGGGACAAGTTTGTCATACTTAGTAGTTGTTGTTGTTGTGAAGTGCTGTCGAATCGGCTCTGACCCATAGCGACCATGTATAGGGTTTCTGAGGAGCAGCTGGTGAGCTTGAACCACTGACCTTGCATATCAAATGGCCTTGCAGTCTGGCACATTAACCTACATAGCCACACCAGGACTCGATGCTTAGTAGAGGGTCAGCAAAAATGGGAAGACTTAAACTAGATAGACTGACACAGTGGCTGCAACAATGGATTCAAACACAGAACTGTAAGCATGGTGTAGAATTGGGTAAAGTTTAGTTCTGTTGTATATAAGGTATCCATGAGTGGGTTCTTACTGAATGCCATCTAATAACAACAGTTCTTACTCCTACACAATTATTGTAGATATTTACTCATAAGTCAACTTCTCAGTGAGGCTTCTACTAGTCTTTATGTCTAAATTGCAATGTCTTTGTATTTTCTTACTCTCTTTCCTGATGTATATTCCCCATAGCATTTTTCACCATATAAATATTTCATGGTTTCCAAGTTGTATTCTCTTGAGGAACAGAAATTAACATGATGATGTTTTGTGAGGGAGTTCTCCTGGGATACACATCTTGTAAAATAAATTAAAGAAGCAATAATAGGATAAGAGACAAACAGAATTGGGATGCAATCCAAACACCATCCTCCATTGACCCTCTAGGGTGTTCTGGAACATGACAGGCAAAAAGGATGATAAGCAATAAGTGAAGTCCTTCTGTTCATTCCCTATAGCATTTGAAGATATGAAAATAAAATCCACATACCTAAAGAAGTTGGAAATGCTTATAATTAATGAATTATAATGATCCCAATTAAATCCAGAAAATTTTCAAATTAGTAAGAAAAAGAAAACTTGCCAAAAATAGATACTCTGAATTGTGGAGAGATAAATACTATGTGATAAGACACTTCCTTATAATACGAGGAAAATGTGCATCAATTGAGTAACATATTATATTCAGCAGCGATTGTGAGGGGAAAAAATGTGCTGGTGATTATTCAGATAAATGTAGCATCCAGTGGGAATGTAAATTATTTCAGCCCTTCTTCATTTCCACCAGGCAACAAGCAAGTGAATATTGAAACTTTACTCATAAAAGCAGAAAACTAACTAGTAAAACCTAAAAATAACTTTTGTGACGTTACTATACATAACGTGAAGGTATGGAGGTAGTGCAATTCTTCATAACAGATTTGAATCTCAAAAGTGCAATGATGGAAAAAACAATCAAGACAGGGAATACTGTCTTGATACTAAAATACTAAGTACATACATGAAAATTGGACATTTAGCAATAAACAATTCATTGGGAATTAACCATTTTTTAATCAAATTATATTAAGCCAACTGTAGCTACATGAAAAGAAACAGTAAAATAAAGGTATATCCTTGCTGTTATCACTGAGTCAGTTATTGCTTATATTGTCCATATGCACAAAGTAATTGTCTTGTGCTTTCCTCCCAATTTCCATTATGTTTAAACCCACTGCCACTGTGCAAATCCATCTTGTTGGGGGTATTCTTCTTTTATATTGACATTCTACTTTACTAAGTATGATGCCCTTCACTGGGGATGGGTCATTCCTGTCAGCATGTTCAAAGTATGAGGGACAAGTCTTACTATTCTGGCTGCTAAGGAGCATTCTAGTTGTGTTTCTTCAAAGACAGATTTCATTGTTCTTCTGGAAGTCTACAGTATTTTCAATATTCTTAGCCAACACCATAATTTAAATGTACTGATTCTTCTAAGATTTTCCTTATTTATTGTCCACCTTTTAAATGCATATGAGGTGATTGGGAAAAAAAAAAAAAAATCATGCCTTGGCTCAAGCCCACCTTAGTTCTTGTTGTTGTCAGGTGCCATCAAGTAGGAACAGACTCATAGCGACCCCATGAACAGCAGACCGAAAGAATGTCTGATCCTGGGCCAACCTCACTATTGCTGCCACACTTGAGTCCATCAGTGATGCCACCTGGCCAATCCATCTCATTAGAAGTCTTCCTCTTTTTCTCTGAACCTCCACCTTACCCAGCATGACATCCTTCTCCAGTGACTGTTTCCTCCGGACAATATGTCCAAAGTATAAGAGACGAAGCTTAGCTATCTTGGCCTCCAAGGAGCACTCTGGCTGCACTTCTTCTAAAACAGATCTATTGACTCTTTTGGCAGTCCATGGAACTTGCAGTATTCTCCTCCAACACCACAACTCAAAGGCATCAATT
>NW_006409067.1:602003-603135 GCF_000296735.1 Chrysochloris asiatica
GAACCCAGCTTCTCATATTATTTGCTCAGCATACAGGTTGAATAAGTATGGTGAAAGAACACAACCTTGTCACACACCTTTCCCAATTTTAAAACAGTTGTGACAAGACAACCTACAAACCAAGACTTTATCATCCCAGTGAGATCTTGGAGCGGTGGCGAGGTCTTGGAGCGGCAGTCTTGGTGTGGTGCTGTGGGTTATTGCGCCGGACTCCAAGACTGTTTAACTGCAAGGAGTCGAAAGCCTCATTTCTCTCACCTGGAGGACCTGGTGGATTTGAGCTGCTGACCGCAGGGTTCTCAGCCAGATTTTTAACCATTACACTATGAGGCCTTCCACCTTCAAGATGGTGGATCGGGTAGACATGTAGTGAGGAGCTTGGTCAACAACAACATGGAATACTGGGCCACAAGGCTGTTTAACGGAAAGCCTCATCTCTCTCATGCGGAGGGCCTGGTGGATTTGAGATGCTGATCGCAGGGTTCGCAGCCAGATTTTTAACCACTACACTACCAGGCCTTCCACCTTCAAGATGGCGGATCGGGTAGACGTGTAGTGAGGAGCTTGGTCAACAACACCATGGAATACCGGGCCAAGAGGGTTCATGTGATGGTGTTGGAACTCTGGAACAAATATAAAGGTGTGTTTGGAGGATCGGAGGGTTTATAGTTGGAGAATTTGCAGGAGAATCCAGAAATCTATTATTTTCTGGATCATGACCCTCAGCTGTTCCAGGAGGTGCCATCTTTGGAGAGCTTATCTTGATTGTATCAGGATTGATAGGATTAGGGGAGAACATCTTGCTTGTATCTTGATTATATCAGGATTGTATCAAGATTGACATCGGAATTTAAAGAGACAGTATAGACATAAAACCAAACGGCAACCACTCGTCTGTCTGTCATGCTGTGGTGGTTTGAGTTGCTGTGATTCTGAGGGTTCTGCCACCAATCTTTTAAATAACCAGCAGGGTCACCCATGGTGGACAGGTTTTAGATGAGCTTCAAAACAAAGACAGACTAGGAAGAAAGAGTGGCAAACTACTTCCGAATCGCTAGTCACTGAAAACTCTATGAATAGCAGAGAAACATTGTCAGATACAGGACTGGAAGGTGGAAAGGCACTCAGAATG
>NW_006409067.1:604238-607195 GCF_000296735.1 Chrysochloris asiatica
ATTTTGAATCTGACAACCGCATGGTTTACTATGCAGGGAATGACAAATTGAAAGGAATGGTGTTGCGTTCATTGTCAAAAAGAACATATCCAGATCAGTCATGAGGTACAATGTTGTAAGTGATAGGATAATATCCATGCACCTACAGGGAAGCCCAGTTAATTCTACCTTAGTTCTAAAATTGATATATTTGATTAGCAAAACATTAAAAAAATCTTTGGCAACAGATTTCCCTAATACAAGGAGTCATATGATTTCTGGACAGTAGGTTCCATGAACATTGATGTGGATCCAAGCAGAATGAAGTCTTTGACAATGTCAATCTTTTGTCCATGTATCATGACATTATTTACTGGTACATTTTTGCGGATTTTCATTTTCTTTCCATTGAGGTACAATCCATACTGAAGGCTCTAGTCTTTGATTTTCATCAATAAATATTTAAATTCCTCTTCCTTTCCATCAAGCAAGGTTGTGTCATCTGCATATCACAGGTTGTTACTGAGTCTCTCACCAATCCTTATGTCACGGTCTTCATATCAACCAACTTCTTGTATTATTTGCTCGGCATACAATTTATATAAGTATGATTAAATGATACGGCCCTAAAACATATCTTTCCTGATTACAAAACTTTCAGTATCTCCTTTTCCCTTTCAAAAGATTGAATCTTGGTCTATGTAACTGTTATTCATGAACACAATGAAGTATTCTCGAATACCCATTCTTTGCAAAACTATTCATGGTTTGCTATGATGAAAACAGTTGTATGTTTCTGTATAGTCAATAAATCACAATTAAACATGCTTCTGGCCTTCTCTCCCTTTAGTCTAAATCCAGCTGCTGGCAGAAATTATATCCCTCAATCCATGTACTGTTTTTGTTTTTGTTTTTACATCTGTTTTTTTTTTTTTTTTTAATGTTTTATTGTGAATTACATGAGAGTTTATATGGGAGAACATTAGTTTTACATTCATTCAATTGTATATCCTTTCATTGCCATGGTAACAATCACCTCCATGCATCATCAACCAACCAAAGGGAATACACAACAAACCTGCACCCTGGTCGTCAGCACACAGCCCCTCTCCCTCTCTGGATTTAAAGTCCCCAGCTGCTCCATCTCTCCACGTCATCATCTCTGCCTCTATCTCTGGCATAACTGTTTCTCTGGGTAGGGTCCCTCTCTCTGCTCTTCTCCATTGATGGTTCCAGGGACCCCCGCTCCTAGACTGAAGAGTTAATCCCTCCTCTTCTTGCTACAAAACGTCTACCTTTACATTTTCAACCCTCATAATCAGGAGCTCTGGTAGCATAGTGGTTATGAATTGGGCTGCTAACCTGAAGTTTGGCAGTTCGAAACTACCAGCGGTTCCTTGTTAGATGGTGCAGCTTTCTTGTTATTTTTCAAGGTAGTATAATTTTCCATTGTGTGTATGTACCACAGTTTGTTTATCCATTTTTCAGTTGATGGGCACTTTGGCTTTCTCCATCTTTTTGCTATTGTAAATAGTGCTGCTATGAACATTGGTGTGTATATATCTTCTCGTGTTGTGGCTTGTTTTTCTTGTGGTTAAATACCACGTAGAGGAATTGCTTGATCATAAGCTATTTCTGATTTCACCTTCTGAGGAAGCACCATATTGCTTTCCAGAGAGGTTGGACCATTTTGCAGTCCCACCAGCAATGCAGGAGTGTCCCAATCTTGCCACATCCCCGCCAGCATTTATTGTCCTCTACTTTTATGATCTTTGCTGTTATTGTTGGTGTGAGATTATATCTCATTGTTGTTTTGATTTTCATCTCTCTAATGGCTAGTGATCATGAACATTTCTTGATATGTTTGTTGGCTGCCCAGATCTCTTCCTTGGTGAAGTGTCTGTTCATGTCCTGTGCCCAATTTTTAATTGGGTTATTTGTCTATTTCTTGTAGAGTTGTTGAAGTTTCTTATGTATTTTAGAAATGAGTCCCTTGTCTGCTGTGTCATTCCAAAGATATTTTTCCATTTTGTGGGTTCCCTTTTTACTCTTCTGGTGAAGTCTTTTGATGCACATAAGTTTTTAATTTTTAGTATGTCCCACTCATCTATTTTGTCTTCTTTTGTTTGTGCAGTTTTCAAAATGTTTTGTAGTCTATTCAGTGTATTCCCTGAATTAGTGCCCTCACATTTGCCCTGATTTTTTCATTGATAGCCTTCATAATTCTGGGATTCACATTTAGATCTTTAAACCATGTTGAGTTGGTTTTTGTATAAGGTGTGAGGGGAAGGTCTTGTTTCAGTCTTTTGCATATCATTTTCCAGTTCTGCCAGCACCATCTGTTGAAGAGACTATCAAGTCCCCATGCGATATATTTAGGTGTTTTGTCAAATATCAGTTGGCTGTATGCAGATGGGTTAATTTCTGGATTCTAGATTCTGTTCCATTGATTTATGTATCTTTCATTGTACCTACCAGTACCAAGCTGTTTTAACCACTGTAGCCGTGTAGTAAATTTTGAAGTCAGGAAGTGAGAGGCCTCCAACCTTATTCTTCTTCTTAAGCAGTGCTTTGCTTATCCTGGGACTCTTTCTTTTCCATATAAAGTTTGTAATATTTTTTTCCATATTTTTGAAGAATGTCAGTGGAATCTGGATTGGGCTTGCATTATATATGTAAATTGCTTTGGGTAGTATTGATATTTTCACAATGTTAAGTCTTCCTATCAAGTATCATGGTGCATTCTTCCATTTTTGTGAGTCTCTTTTGGTTTCTTGTAGTAGTGTTTTGTAGTTTTCTTTGTATAAGTCCTTTCTTTCTCTTGTTACATTTATTCCTAGAGATTTCATCCTTTGGGTGGCTATTGTAAATGGTATTGCTTTCCTAACGTCCTTTTCAACTCTGTCATTTTTGGTATAGAGGAATCCAACTGATTTTTGTATGTTGATCTTATATCCTGCCACTTTGCTGAATCTTCC
>NW_006409067.1:607798-609314 GCF_000296735.1 Chrysochloris asiatica
ATTCTGTCTTCTTCTATGTTTCGGAATAATTTGAGTAGAATTGGTGACAGCTCTTCCCTGAATGTTTGGTAGAATTCACCAGTGAAGCCATCTGGGCCTGGACTTTTTTTGGTTGGGAGTCTTTTGGTGACCTGTTCAATTTCTTCTTTTGTTTTTGGTCTGTTCAGGTTTTCTACTTCACTGTGTGTATGTTCAGGTACGTCGTGTTTTTCTAAAAATGTAATCATCTTTTCTAAGTTTTCAAATTTTTTGGAGTACATTCTGTTGTTATCCTTTCAGTTTCATTTGTTTCCGTTGTGACATCACCCATGTAGTTTCTAATGTATGTTATTTGTGTCTTCTCCCTCTTTTCTTTTGTTAGGTTTGCCAATGGTCTGTCGAATTCTTTCAAAGAACCAGCTTCATGTCCCGTTGAGTGTTTCTATAATTTTTCTGTTTTCCATCTCATTTATATCTGATCTAATCTTTATTATTTCTTTTCTTTTGGTGCCTGTAAGTTACCTCTGTTGCTCTGTTTATAATTGTTGTAGATGCTGTGTTAATGTGTTAATTTTGGTTCTTTCTTCTTTTTGAATGTTTGCGTTTGTTGCAATAAATTGTCCTCTCAACCACGCTTTGGCCGTGTCCCAAAGATTTTGGTATGGTATATTTTTGTCATCATTTATTTCTAGGAACTTTGTGAATTCAGGTTTGATTACTTCTACTACCCAGTCGCTTTTCAGCAGCATATTATTCAGTTTCCATGCATTTGTCTTGATTTCCTTGGTCTTCCTATTGTTGATTTCTAATTTGATAGCATTGTGGTCTGAGAAGTTGCTTTGTAGTATTTTGATATTTGGAAATTTATGGAGATTTGTTTTGTGTTTTAAAACATGGTCTATTCTGGAGAATGTTCTATGTGTACTAGAAAAGAATGTGTATTGTGCAGTTTTTGGGTTGAATGCTCTGTACATATCTATGATGTCCAGTTGGCTGACTGTGTTTTTTAGCTCTTCTGTGTCTTTGTCAAGTTTATTTTTGGTTGTTCTATCCATTTTTTTTTTTTCTATCCATTTTAAAAAGCGGTTTATTAAAATCATCCACTATTATTGTAGATTCAACCATTTCTTTCTTCAAATCTATTAGAGTTTGCTTTGTATATTTTGTAGTTCTTTCATTGGGAGCATAGATATTTATTATGGTTATTTCATCTAGTTCAATTGTTCCTTTAATCATGACATAATGTCCCTCTTTATCTGTTTTTAACCTTAAAGTGTATTTTATCAGCGATTAGTACTGCCACTCCTCTTCGTTTTTTATTGCAATTAGCTTGGTATCTATGCATTTTTTTCCATCCTTTGACTTTTAGTCTGTTTTTGTCTCTGTGTGTGAGATGTGTTCCTTGCTGACAGCATATTGGAGGATCTTGTGTTCTTATCCATTCTGCCACTCTCCGTCTCTAAACAGGCATTTATTCCATTTATATTCAGTGTAATTATTGGTAGATATTGATTAATTGCTACCATTATGTTGTTTT
>NW_006409067.1:609839-616056 GCF_000296735.1 Chrysochloris asiatica
TGGCTTTGACAAAATCCCTTAGCTTCTGTTTATCCTGGAATGTTTTTAGTACACTGTCATATTTGATTGATAGCTTTGCTAGATAAAGTTTCTTATTTGGCTTTTTTTTTTTTTTTTCCTTTCAGGGTTTTATATATGTCTCCCCATTGTCTTCTTGCTTGCAAGGATAAGATGTGAGCTTATCTGACCTGCTTGCTGTTGTATGTGACACTTCTTTCTGTTTTCCCTGGCTGCTTTCAGAAGTGTCTCCTTATGTTTGATTTTTGAGATCTTGATTACTATGTGTCTTGTTAATTGTCTTTTGGGGTCTATCCTTCCAGGTGTTTGTTGAGCTGCTTGAATGTTTATCTTATCACTTTTCAGGATGTTAGAGAAAGTTTGTTCCAGCAGTTCCTCAATTATTTCCTCTGTGGACTTTTGGGAATCTTCTTGTTTTGGAATGCCGATAATTCTCAAGTTATTCCTCTTTATGTTGTCCAACATGAATCTTAGATCTTCTTCAGAATTTGTTATCCATTTTTTTTGCGTTTGCTTTTCTACCTTAATGGTATTGAGTGATTTATCTTCCAGCTCACTGGTTCTGCCTTCCACCTCTTTTTATTCTACTCCTTTGCCCTTTCAGAGTATTGTCTATTTCTGATATTCAGTTATTGATTGTTTGGACCTCTTTTTGTAGGTTTTGAATTGTTTCCAATGCTGTATCTATCTTATTTCATTGTTCCTGTAGCACTTTCCTAACTTCTTCCTTGTTTTACTCAACCCCATTGTAAAATGTTTTGAAACATTTTATAATCATTTTTCTGAATTCCTTCTCAGGCATTTCCATGTCCTGCCCTCCTTCCAGAATGGAATCCAGGTCTACCTCTAGGTAATTTTTCTCAGACATTTTATCTTGTTTCTGGACATGTGCAGATATAGTCATGTGCTTTTTCTTCTTAGACATATTTATTGTTTATCTGTCACCTTAATACTTAATTGCGTATGTGTTTTGGTATTTTTATATTTTCTCTTTGCTTCAAGGAAGATGTAATCAGGATGTGGGCATCACTTTTCACTTTTCTTTTTGCTTAACTCAGAGTCACTTTCACAGGTTTTGTCTGTTTCACTGGTATATGTCAGTTGGTATTGGTTCTTGCCTGGGTTTTGGTGTTTTATATAGTGTAATTGTATCTTGGCTCTATGACTGCAGTTGGTGTCTCTTTATGTTTAATATAGGGAGACAAAGAGTCCTCCAAAGGAAGAAGGGGGTGCATATAACAGCTAAACAGCTTCAACAGAAAAAAAACAAGAGAAATAAAAGAAAAAGAAAAGAAAAGAAAAGAAAAAAGACTGAAAACAGCATCAACAAAAACTAGACTGAATACTGCAGTCTCTAATCACAGAAAAGGGAGAGGATGGAGAGAAGAAAAAGCAAAAACAATCTGTAGCCTAATATGAGTATGACTTTAACGTCCTCTCTTCAGCTTCTTGCTTTCATAGATGGCAAGAAAACAGGAAAAAAACAAAATGAATGTCAGAAGAGACTTTCAAACTTGCTCTCAAGTGTAGAGATACAAAAACAAATGGAAGAAATGAGGAAGTAAAAGATCTGAAGAGAAAATGCCAAAAGACAACTACTGAACAAATATTATATTTAAATGTGCAAAAACTGGAGCTAGAAAACAAAAAGGAAGAACATAATCAACATATCAAAAGCTGAAAGAACTGAAGAAATAGTTCAAACATTAACATGCAATATTAAAAGATTCAGTGGGAAAAATATTGAATGATGCGGAAAGCATCAAAATTATATGGATGAATACATAGTCACTCCTTAAAAAATAAAAGGTTGATTTTCAACCTTTTCAAGGCAGAACCCTGAAGGAAAATGTCCAAGATGCACTGAAATCATTGGTGCAAAACATGATTTCAGGAATTAATGGAATAAAAATGTAAACATTTCAACAACATGGTGCAACAGTGGAGGCACTCACTTATCTATGCCAAGAAATTTTGAAGACCTGGCCATATCTGTACCCCTTCCAAAGAGAAGTGACCCAATGGAATATGGAAATTATCAGACAATATTGTTAATGTTGCATGCAAGTAACCTTTTGCTAAAGATTTAAAAAAAAAAAAAAAATGGCTATAAAAATACAGGTAATTCCAAAGGTTCAATATAAAATCAGATGAGTAAATGAAATGAGGGATACCACTGTTGATATCAAATGGATCTTGGATGAATACAGAGAATACAAGAAAGATGTTTGCTTGTGCTTATTGCCTATGAGAAGTCCTTGAATTTTTGTATCATGACAAGCAATGGACACCATTGTACAGAATGAGAACTCTGGACCAAGTAATTGTGCTTATGGAGAACATGTGCATAGACCCAGTGTTAGTTTTTAAAATAATTTAATAGTTTAATATGTGCATGGAACCAAATAATACAATAAAAGGGCACATATTCAGAAATATGTGCCCCTGTCTTTTATTATTTGATTGTACTTATTCAATCTGCATATTGAGTATATAATTTGAGTAGCTGAAATATATTAAGAAGAACACAGCCTCATGATTTAAGAAGACTCTTTAACCACCTGTGATATTGAAATAACAAAACCTTCTTTCCTGAAAGCAAAGGTGACTTGGAATACTTACTGATTAAGATCAAACAACACAGCCTCCATAATGGTTTGCACCTCAATGTAAAGGTACTAACTACTGGACCAAGAGAAAAGATCAAAGTTGTTAAAGACTTTATTTAGCTTAGACCAACCATCAACACTCATTGAAGCATGAGCCAAGAAATCAATGTATGTATTACAATCTGCTGTACAAGACATATTTTCAGTGTTCAAGAGCAAACAGGTCAGTTTGGGGACTAAGGTAGACCTGATCCAAGTCACAGTATTTTCAATAACCTCATATGAATGTGAAAGTTTGATATTGAATAATGAAGACCTTAGAAGAACTGATGTATGTGAGTTATGGTGTTGGAAGAGAATATTAAAAGTATCACAGGCTTCCAAAAGAATAAACCAATGGGAGGTGGGAATTCATGACAGCTAGGGTGGAGGTGCAGTGAAGTTCACAGTAAAAAATACCACATAATACGAGGCAAAGCAGATACAGGACAAAGCTCCAAAACTCAGAACCACATAGGTACAAATATTTTAAAAGTTTGAAGGCTTATAGATAGAGAAACTTGAAGCAGAAGTAAGAAATCCCATACATTTGAATCTGCTGGGCTTGGCATCCTGGAGCCCACAAATTGGGTGAGACCAAATGGCAAGACCAAGTGGGGGAGCAGATACCATGGAAAAACAACGCGGGAACCTCGGAGCAAAGGTGGACAATACACTTTGTTGGTTTAGCTTTGTTCTGATTTTCTTTTCTTTTCTTTTCTTTTCTTTTTTTGTTATCTGTTCATTTTCCCCCTCCCACACTGTTTGTGCACCTCCATTCTGGAGACTTTAGAGGTTGCCTGAGCTTGTGGAAACCTCCCACCCTCACCACTGGTGGGTTGTTCTGCCACTCCTGCACACAGATACGCTCAAAGAGCTGGCCCTGAACTGTTTTTTGTTTGTTTGTTTGTTTGTTTTTAAATGGGAAAGGCCAGAACAGGTGTTTGGAGAGGGAAAGAGAGTTTAAAAATAAAGTAGGCCAAAATTTAAATTAAATCCTCAGGTACAGCATAACAAAAAGCAGTGGCATCTTTAAATATCTCAAGCAGCTTTGAAGGCAAGAAGCTTAAGAGAGTACACTAAAGTCATGCTCCTATTAGGCAAGCTTTTTTTTTCTTTCTTTCTTCTGAACATCCTCTTGGTTTTCTGAGATTATAGACTATAGTATTCAGTCTAGTATGTTCTTTTGGTTTTGTTTTACTGGTGCTGTTTTGCTGTTTTATGCTCCCCTTTCTACCTTTGAGGGACTCTTTCTCTCCCTATAGTACCCAAGAAGAGACAGCAACTAATGCCATGTACTCAAGCTACACTCACACTCTATGAAACACCAATACCCAGGCAAGAACCAATACCAACTTGGATATGCCAGGGAGGCAGACAAAACATGTGAGACTTACTCTGAATTAGGCAATAAGAAGATTGAAAAGGAAAGCTCACATCCTGATGTTTTGTATCTGGAAGCAATCTCAAAGCATAAAAAATACCGGAACACACACTAAATTAAGTACTAAGGCCACAGATAAACACTAAACATGTCTAAGAAGCAAAAGCAGATGACCATATCAGCATATGTCCAGAACAAGATAAAATCTCTGAGACAAATGACCTAGAGGCAGAACTGGACTCCATTCTGGAAGAAGGGCAGGCCATGGAAATGTCTGAGAAGGAATTCAGAAAAATGATTATAAAATGTTTAAAAACACTTTACAAAGGAGTTGAGAAAAATAAGGAAGAAATCAGGAAAGTGCTACAGGAACAATCAAATAAGACAGATACAGCACTGGAAACAATTCAAAACCTACAGAAAGAGGCCCAAATGATCAATAACACAATATAAGAAATAGACAATACATTGAAAGAGCAAAGGCATAGAATAGAAGAGATGGAAGGCAGAACCAGTGAGCTAGAAGACAAATCCCTCAATACCAATAACATAGAAGAACAAACACAAAAAATGATTAAATAATTCTGAAGAAGGTCTAAGATTCATGTTGGACAACATGAAGAGGAATAACTTAAGAATTATCAGCATTCCAGATCAAGAAGAATAACACAAGTCCACAGAGGAAATAGTTAAAGAACTGCTGGAAGAAACTTTCTCTAACATCCTGTAAAGTGAAAATATAAACATTCAAGAAGCTCAACAAACCCCAGTAAGGATAGACCATAAAAGAAAATTACTGAGACATATCATAATCAAGATCTCAAAAATCAAAGATAAGGAAAGCAGCTAGAGAAAAAACAAGAGTTACATACAAAGACAAGCAAGTCAGAGTAAGCTTGGTTGCCTCAGCAGAAACCATGCAAGCAAGAAGGCAATGGAGAGAGGACTTCCGGCGCTTCCCTGACCAGGCAGCTCAGGTAGGGCGGTCTCCGGGAAAAGAGGTGAAATCACACATAAGAAACCTTGGTCTAGTGGACAGACAGCCTTTGAACAAACATAAGATCTTATATTTCAACATTCTGAACTTGTTTTTTTTTTTTAAGATCAAATTGTTGAGGAATTACAGGCTTTTTAAGTTTTTGCCTGCCTGCACGCGGTTCCCGTTTCCATGTCCATGCCAGCGAGTGCCTCTGCTCCCTGAAGACCTTGGAATGCAGGGCTAGAGCAACCCCAATTAGAAGGCTGCATTTTCAGAGTAAAGGAAGCATAAACTAATAAAGCCGAACAAATAGAGAGGTATATCGGCATGGATATCAAGAAATTCGGCATACCCACAGTACAGAGAGACTGAGAGAGATATTTTTTAAGTCATCAAATATAGACACTACCTCTCTGCAACCATTAATCCCAGCCCTCTACTACCCCATCCTAGACCAGCCCTCTGCCAAGCCGCCAAGGCTCAGGAACGCCCAAGACACAGGCCCGCCCACTGAGGCCAAGGCCTGCCCTGAGGCCCAACCTGCCCACAGACTGGTCACAAAGGCCCAGGCCCAACCAAGGCCCAAAACACCTACCCGCCTTGTGGCCTAGGTGGTCCACAGCCCAGTCGCTGCCGAGGTCCAGGGCCCCCAAGGCCCAACTCGCCGCATATCCCGGTCACCAAGGCCCAGTGCCCCTGAGACCCAAACCACCCTCAGCCCGATCCCCGAGGCACAGGCCTCCCAAAGTCCAATCCGCCCAACCCACCCACAGAGGCCCAAGCTGCCCAATGCCCAGCTGCTGATACCCAGGCCCCCTGAGGCCCAAACAGCCCGCCTGAGGCCCAAATCACTAGTCCAAGGCCCAAACCACCCACCCGAGGCCCAACCCTCCTGCAGCCCAGTCACTGACGCCCAGGACCTCAGAGGCCCAAACAGCCTGCCGTAGGCTCAACCTACCCACCCAAGGCTCAAACGGGCCGCCGTCAAGGCCCAGGCCCAACTGAGGCCCAAAAAATTTACTCCGAGTTAAGCAATAAGGAGAGTGAAAAGGAAGACCATATCCTGATCACATCTTCCTGGAGATAATCAGAAAACATAAAAAATTACCAAAACACATACTTAATTAATTATTAGGACTACAGATAAACATTAAACATGTCCAAGAAGCAAAAGCAGATGACCATATC
>NW_006409067.1:618252-618785 GCF_000296735.1 Chrysochloris asiatica
CAAGTGGGATTCATATCAGGGATGCAAGGATGGTTCAACATTAGGAAAATAATCAATGTTATCCACCATATAAATAAGAAAAAAGAAAAGAACCATATGATCATATCGATTGATGCAGAAAAGGCATTTGACAAAATCCAGAATCCATTCCTGATAAAAACCCTCAACAAAATAAGAATTGAAGGAAAATTCCTCAACATAATAAAGAGCATATATACAAAACCAACAGCCTATATTACTCTCAATGGAGAGAAATTTACAGCCTTCCCTCTGCGAACAGGAACCAGACAAGGATGCCCTCTGTCACAGCTGCTATTCAATATTGTGCTGGAAGTCTAAGCAAGAGCTGCTGGGAGCGGTTGATAGTGGAGGGCAGCTTCGATTTGCTGCTTGACACAGTCCAGCAAATAAGAAAAGTCATTTTCTGAGACAGATGATTTTCAGAAGTCGTTTTCTACTTTCTCTTTAAAGTATTCCTGAATTTACTTATATAAATATATAATATGGCCATATTCACAGCCTTTCACTATGAA
>NW_006409067.1:621070-622277 GCF_000296735.1 Chrysochloris asiatica
GAAAAGAGCCAAGAGCGGGACCCTGCCCAGAGAAACAGAGATGCTTGAGATAGAGACAGAGATGATGATGTGGAGTGATGAAGCGACTGGGGACTTTGGACCCAGATAGGGAAAGGGACTGTGGGCCGATAACTGGGGGGAGAAGGGGGAAAGTAGGGGGTGAGTTTCAGTGATATACCCTTTGGGTGGATGATGATGCATGGAGGGGATTGGAACCATGGCAATGAGATGATATATGATGGAATGAATGTAAAACTAAAGTTCTCCCATGTAAATGATCATATAATTCACAATAAAACATTAAAAAAAGAAAAAAAGAAGAAGGCAATGGGGAGACATATATAAAACCATGAAAGAAAGAAAAAAAACCTGCCAACCAAGTATACTTTATCCATAAAAGTTATCAATCAAATACGACAGTGTAATCAAAACATTCCAGGATAAACAGTAGCTAAGAGATTTTTCCAAAGCCAACCCTGCACTACAAAATATCCTAAAGGGAGTTCTGTGGACTGAGAACCAAAAAGATCTTACAAGAACTAGAAAGTGACATACGTGGTAGCACCTCCCAGAATTAAATCGACAGAAGGAAGAGTCAAGAACAGAACAAAACTATAAGAACAAACTCAGAGAATCTGGGAGGTCAGTCTATGCTCAAAACAGTTATAATGTAAAAGAAGAAAAATACGTAGGAACAGAGATCAAGATGGTGATAAGGTCATGTTGATTACAGGATAAAATAGACTATACTAAATGGAGAGAAAAGTTATTGGACTATAAGGTAACACTAAAGAAAATTAACAATTCACAACATACCAAGAAAATGAAAATCCAAGAAGAATATGGAAACATTGAAACTATGAGGTAACTCAAAGAAAGAACACAAAAAGAATAAACTCAACAAAGGAAGACACACAGAACAAAGAAAGCAGCAATACCACACAAAACAACAAACATAATGGAAGTAATTAATCCATACCTATCACTAATTTCATTGAATGTACACTGATTAAATGTACCAGTTAAGAGACAGAGAGTGGCACAATGGATAAGAAAGAAAGAACCTTCAATACGCTGTTTGCAAGAGACACATCTCAGACACAGAGAAAAAACAGATTAAAAGTCAAAGGATGGAAAAAAATATACCAAGCAAATTGCCATAAAAACTAACAGAAGTGGCAGTACTAATCTCTGATGAAATAAACTT
>NW_006409068.1:0-1698 GCF_000296735.1 Chrysochloris asiatica
TACTCTTCAGGAGAAAGTGGAGGCTTTGTGCTCCCATAAAGATCCATAAAGCCTTGGAAATCCTGCACAGGGAGCCCTGGTAACATTGTAGGATAAACACTGGATTGCTAAGCCCAAGGTCAGCAATTCAAACTTGTGGGAAAAGGATGAGGCTCTTTACCCCTATAAAGATTTATAATACATGAAAGAGACACAGGCAATATGGGTATGAGAGAAAGAGTAAAATATTTAAAAAAAAAGATTTACAGCCTAAGAATGTGGAGCACATCCAGCCCACAGGCCATATGTTGTTGGTGTTGTTAAGTGCCGTGGAGTACATTCCGACCCATCGTTACCCTGGAAAAGGTTTCCAAGGAGTAGCTGGTTAGCTTGAACCACCAACCTTGCAGTTCAAATGACTTTGCAGTCTGATGTATTAGCCCACAGCACCACCCCAGGACTCCACAGGCCATATGTTGTTTGTTGTTGTTAAGTGCCATCGAGTTGGTTCCGACCCATAGCGACCCTGTATAGAGTTTTCGAGGAGTAGCTTGTGAGCTTGAACCACCGACCTTGAAGTTCAAACGGCTTTGCAATCTGGCGCATTAACCCACAGCGCCACACCAGAATTCCATATAAGGCGCGCAAAATCATTTGGTCTGGCCCTGCCAAGGCAACTGCAGTTTCAATCATCACATTATGTTGTTGTTATTAAGTGCTATAGAGTCGTCACATTAGGGATGAGGTGAGTTCATTAAACGTTTGACCAAATATAGCAGGAATGTTGAAATTGATACCTTTGTGTGGCCCATGAATAATGTTATAAATTTTGACAGAATAAAGGTTCCCCACCCCTATTCTACAGGGACACTGGGAGTTGGAATTGGCTCGATGACAGTGGGTCAGGTTTGGGTTTATTGTGGACATAATGAGTTCTACAAAATAGAAAATGTGTCATGGTGACAGATTCACCAATCCCATTTAGTGTCACAAGAAGCACTGCAACCTTAAGAAAATCACTGTAATCCTTCTGGACTAAAGTTCTCTCATTTGTATAATGAGACGGTTGTATGAGAGAGTTTGTCTTTCATTAAGGTTCTTTGTCTGAGAAAATGCTTTGAGAGGCCAGCAATGTCAGTCTCCAATTTGAAGCACCACCCTCTAAATGACTGTTTGCTAAAACCAGCTCTAATCCAAATACACCCTCTGTGTATCTATCACAATGCACGTGGCTTGAAAAGGTACTAATTTAAATTCTGATTAAAGTATAAATCAGGTAACTCCAAATGTCTATTAAAAATATGAGGGGGTTGGTGCAGTAGAGACAGGTAGGAGAGGCTCCTAGGCGGAGATGTGGTAAAAACAGAGAAGGCGTTTCCCGCAGCAGCCCCAGAGTTTGGGATCTTGTATAAGGTGCTGGGCACCAGTTTCCTGTGCCCATGGGTGGAGAAATCTGACTATGGAAAGGAATATATGGTGATTGCTAAAGCGATTGCTGCATCCTTCGGTACGCTCCCTAAAGCCCCCTTGGCCTGAGCTGAGGTCAGAGGGCGGGACACAGCCATGCTGATACAGTGATACACTGCTAAAAAACACAGAATGGCATCTGAAAAAAGAGGTGTGACAGATTTTTTTTCACTTTTCTTTCTTCCTCTACCCTGTTGCACCCTCACTACCCAGACTGGACACCTTCAGGCAGGTGAGAGCACATCCCCAAAA
>NW_006409068.1:35032-35569 GCF_000296735.1 Chrysochloris asiatica
CCTTCCTGCAGCTTTCACATTTCTCCCTGGAAGGCTCAGTTTGGATTCTTGGAATTTGCCTGGTCCACTTGGTAGACATCATCCAATCCAGTGAATGACTGACACTTTGTAGCGAGGTCATTAGCACTGGTCAGTCAGACAAGCCCAATTCAGGAACCACTAGACTGATGCTCCTTGTTGACCATGCACCAACTCCACTTTTTCTCTAAGCTACAGCAAGACTATTACCTCATTCATACATGAATGCATAGGAGCCAGGACTAGAGCTGTCCAGGGACAGCTGAAAATCCCTAAAGACGGCCCCTGCCAATGATCCGAGACCTTCCATAATAGTCATTAGTAAAATTATGTTTTAATGTTCCTGCTTATAAATATTTCCTCTATGGCATAGACAAAATTTATGTCCAAGACATATATTCCCAAAATTTTCCACTCCCAAAAGAGTTTCCCTTCTTGGAAGGGTTTAGTCACTAAAATGCACAGAGAATAAAATGCAGTTAATGGAAAACAGTGTGATGGCATATTTTCTCTCTTATT
>NW_006409068.1:37481-38444 GCF_000296735.1 Chrysochloris asiatica
AAAAAATAAATAAAAACCTGTATGGAACCAATTTCTAAGAAAATGCGGCAAGGAAAGAGAAGAGACCTAAGAAGGATAAAGTCTGACAGATGGAAATGGATGTAGAGATGAGAGCCTTGAAGCTTGTTTGTGGTTAATCATAGGCTTCTGAAGCTATAAACCTTTCTCTTCGAAAAGAAAAGTTCAAGAAGTATTTGTATAAATAAAAGCATATTAGAGATAGGTTGCTTAGGATACACCACTAGGGGAAAGCACATTAACATTGTCATTTAGGGTTCCACGATCCAACTATTCTGGTGTCTCCCCTCTGGTAGTGACATGAACATTTTATATCTTCCATGATGTCAAAATTTGACAATGATGTGATTTATTCCAAATAGACCTTGATTCTCATAATAGCCCTTTATGAGTCCATCATGCATCAATTTGTCGAAGATCTTGAACATTTCCATAATTTCAGGATATCTGTGTCATACTTTAGAGACTAAATGTTCCATAAAATGCATTGTATAAAGGTTTTCTTTAAAAGTGTGCTTAAGCCATCTCTCTCAAACTTTAAGGGGGGTTCTAAATCCTGTTCATCTGAGATTTTATGTCAAGTACCATTCACGTCCTTTGTAATTCTCTCAACAACTGGAAAGATTAGATAGGGAAGTTAAGGGACAATGTGTTTATGTTAAAGAAGGGGGAAAGGCTTGGAAAACAAGGAAGAGAATGATTGCACAGCTGGAAGAATCTAATCAATGTCACTGAAATGTACATGTAGAAATTGCTGAATTGGTGTGTATTTTGCTGTATTTTATTTTAACTACATGTCAAAAATAAATCCTTTTAAAGATTTTTTTTTAAATCCCTTGTAAACGTTCTACTTTTTTCTCATGAGATTCTAGTACAAGGACCACAGTCTTCTTTAACACACCCATGAACCCAGTCCCTCCTCCCTCCTCAGCTTCTCTCTGTCTC
>NW_006409068.1:38991-39595 GCF_000296735.1 Chrysochloris asiatica
TTTAAACATGTTTCAAACACCTAGACATACCCCCTACCATGTAGTTGTTGTTGTTATGTGCCATGGAGTTGATTCCGACCCATAGCGACCCTGTATAGGGTTTCCAGGAGCAGCTGGTGAGCTTGAACCACCAACCTTGCAGTTCAAATGGCTTTGCACTCTGACTCATTAACCCACAGCACCACACCAGGACTCCATAGAGATATAAAACTCTATGAATACTAAGTGAAGGTTCAACCAGAGAGGAAGAACCAGTAAGAGATTTATGTATATCTAGAGATTTATGACAAAAACTTACTCATGTCATTGTGAGATTTGGCAAGTCTAAAATCACTGCAGATGGTAGACATAAAGAGAAGATTATGGGTGGGTGTGGAAAATTGTCTATGGTTGACAACCACTGGTGTGGAACAAAAGTTCCTAGAGATGCTGTGTCAGAGTGAAAGGATTGATGTTGCTGTTGTTAATTGCTGTTGAGTGGGTTCCAAATCATAGCGACCTTATATAGAGTTTCCGAGGAGTGGCTGGTGAATTTGAACCCCAACCTTGTGGTTCCAGCAGACCTTTTGGTCAAGTGCTTATCCTACGGTGTCACACCAGGACT
>NW_006409068.1:40422-43426 GCF_000296735.1 Chrysochloris asiatica
ACCAAAGAATAAGCACCTGACCGCAAGGTTGGTTTGAACCACAAGGTCAGTGGTCCAAACTCACCAACCGCTCCTCAGAAACCCTATATGGAGTGTTATAAGTCGGAACAACTGTCCTTACCACAAACAACAGGCACTGTATTAAGAATGAAGATGTGAACTATAAATGAGAATGAAAGAATGTTGAATGGAAACAAAAAGTAAGCTATATGTTATCCATCACAGGCAGAATTACACTAATTATCCCAATATTAAGGGCATTCCTAAATATGCAATGCAAAATCTAGTTATTCTCGGTAGCTTATAAAAACTCATTTTACATTATATCTTTAGTGAGTATACTTTGTCCACTTGTGATGCAGGGGGCCATTCAAGATACTTTTGTCTTTAGGAGTCAGGAATAGGAACATTTGACTCACATTTCATAAATAGTAGGAGTCACTCTAGACTTCATTCTTGTTGAGAGAACACCAGCTGAATAGCCTTTTCTGCCATGTAGACACAGCTGCAGTATAAACACAGTCTTCTAGTCCTCAACGTGGATGAAATGTGGGGAGTCACAGAATTTCTTCTCCCCAAGAGGCAACTACAATGGGCCCAAAGAGACATTTCTGCTTGGTACTTAGCCTAGATTTTACACAGGGGGCTAAAATGCTGTATTATTTGAGCCAGATCCATCAAAACTAATGAGCCCTCTTCATTTTATGGTTCTTATTCTCCATCACTGTCTATTACCAGCGACCCTATGAGCCTCCCCTCCCAAGAGTCTCCCGCAGGCTCCATCACAGAACTCGGGCATCGCTGCCTCCCAGCCTTTCCACAGACAGCCTTGTACTTTGGTGCATATGGCCATGCTGACAGCCAAGTCATCAGACAGCTCCAAAGAACCTGACACAATTAAGGGGATGCAATCTGGAAGGGACCCAAGCCCAGACAAATTACCCAGTGGCCTCCATTGAGGCCTTCCCCAGTGAACTGTTAAGCCCCACCCTCCAATGGTGGAAAGAGGGACCTACAAGGAAAGGGATGGGCATGTTCCTATTAAAGACTCAGTGGCCATTTTGAAATTATAGAAGGAGAGCAGATGGAGAAACAACCTCAAATGAATACCCATAAAAACAAAATCAATTATCCACTGTATGTGCCACCTGCCCTAAGTTAGCCCACAGCCATGAGAGATAGTGGGGCATTCAGAGTCCAAGGGTTCAGTACCAAACCTGGCATTTTGGCACACTTGACCTTAAAAGAGTGCTATGCTTCAAGTTGTGAACTTAAAAGCAGGCACCAAGCCCCAGAAAGACAGCATGGTGCTGTTACGAGTGCAAAGCCTTCCATCCAAAAAGTCAGTCTGGCCTGGGCTAGGAGCCCAGCCACTGACCCGTCTTTTCACTTCTGCTCCTCAGCCCTAATTATGCCAGAGAGGTTGCCAACTCCTCTGCCTCATTGTCCTCACCCACACAATAGGAGTCATGCCTACCTGTGGTGACAGAGGTTGCTGTTGTTGTTGTTGTTGTTAAGTGGTGTTGAGTTGATTCCAACTCATAGTGACCCTGCATAGCATTTCCGAGGCTGTAAATATTTGCAGGAGCAGAAAGCTCATCTTTTTCCCATGGAGCAGCTGGCAGGTTCAGACTGCCAAACTTGTGTTTTGCAGTCCAGTGTTTATCGTCTGAAGCCACCTTGCTCCTGGAGTAGACTGGCAGGAGTAAGTGAGAAAACAAATATGAAAGCACTGCTAAGAAAACCAAATCCATTGTTGTTGTGTTGGCTCTGCCTCAGCTCAGTCCCATGGGTGACGGTGCAGAGCTGTATTCTGTAGGGGTTTCTCAAGCAATGGACTGGTAACTGCAAGGTTGGCAGTTCAAACCCACCAGCCAGTCTTGGAAACCCTCTCTAGGGTCGCTATAAGTAGGAACTGACTTGATGGAACTTAACAACAATAGCAACAATCTTTACCGAAGCAGATCACCGGGTTTTTCTTCTGCAGCACTGTGGGGTGGATTTGAATGGCCAATATTTCAGTTAGTGGTGGTGGTAGTTATGTGCCATGGGTTCAGTGTCCAACTGATAGCAACCCTGTACAGGTTTTCTGAAGCTATAAAACTTTACGGGAGCAGAAAGCCTCATCTTTCTCCCACAGAACAGCTGGTGGTTTCGAACTGTTGACCTTAAGGTTCACAGCCTGATTCATAACCACTATGCTACCAGAGCTCCTTTCAGTTAGTTGTTGTTTTTGTTGTTGTTGTTATGTGCCTTGGAGTCGGTTCTGACTCATAGTGACCCTACACAGGGTTTCCAAGGCTGTAAATATTTACAGGAGCAGACCACTTCATCTTTCTCCCGCAGAACCACTGGTAGTTTCGAACTGCTGACCATGAGGCTCACAGCCCAATTCATAACCACTACGCTACCAGAGTAGTCAGGCAGAAACATTTACCTCACCCAGAGACCTAGAAGCATGGTAGGAATTGAACAATTATTAGTGACTCCTGCTGTCATAGGGAAAAGACTGAACTTGCAAGTGTCAAAATCACTTAAACCAACTGCCCAGTGATAGAACAGTAGAGGCTCAGTGGTAAAATTCTCACCTTCCACTCTGGGACCTGGGATTCAATTCCCAAATGATGGGCCTCAAGCACGGCCATCACTTCTCTATCAGCAGAGGCTGGCATGTTATCATCATGCTAAGCAGGTTTCAGTGGAGCTTCCAAATAAGACAGACTAGAAAGAAAAGACAGGCAATCTGCTTCTGAAAATCAGCCAATGAGAGCTCTGTGGATCACAACAATCCAATCTACAACCGATCATAGGGATTGTATAGGGCATGGCAGCTTTTCATTCCATTAGGTGTGGATTCACCTGAGTCAGAACTGGACTTTTGGGCAACTACCAATAACAAGGAGTCCTGGAGTGGCACTGTAGGATCAGCACTTGCTTGCTAACCACAAGATTGGTGGTTCAAACCCACCAACCGTTCCTTGAAAACCCTATACAGGGGCACTAT
>NW_006409068.1:44501-45890 GCF_000296735.1 Chrysochloris asiatica
CCCCCATCTTGTTAGAGCAGATCTGTGCTCTCTCCTCAGCATTATCAATGGCTGAGTTTTCAAAAGTAGATCACCAGGCCTTTTTTCTGATGCTCCTCTTTGGTGGCATTGAACTTCCAACTCTTCAGTTAGCAGCTGAGCATGGTAAACCATTTGTACCTCCCAAGGAGTCCTATCAGTTTTTAAAGGAAGGAAAACTGTGCATCCTCTCCCTTCACTGGCTTTCTGAAGACTCTCTCTGCATTTCACCCTCTTTGGCTGGCACTATCTGAAAGTGTATATTTTCCCAGTCTCCACCCACTTCTCTGTAAAGACCCTCAAACATGGTACCCAGGACATTCCCACTCTCCCACCTTTTGCTTGTAGGTCCATATGCTCATGTGTTCTATTCACCTCATCAGTCGCCCTAGCCCCATTCATCAGAAACACATGCCTGACCCACTAGGCTCAAATATCCTTCTGTAGAGACCCTGACAAATGACTTCCATGCCAAGGCCAAGAAGGAAGCTGTTAGGCTGCAGAGATGGTATCTCTCATCATTGCCCCTGGCTCTCTTTCATGCCATTTTCCTACTGTTACTATTCCATAGACACTCTGATGAAAGTCATAGAAAATGAATAAAAAAAAGCAAACAAGTCCTTGTGCATCCTACTTCAGAGATGATGGGCCTCAGACAGCAGACAGAGCTTCTCATGAGACCCGTCATAGCAAACCCAGCACTAATCTGCACAGCCAGGCCCCAGCTGGAGTGTCAGTGAAATACTAGAAGGTTAAATCAGACAAAGTATATTTGTCCCTGATGAGTAGTAGAGAGGTCAGCAAGTCACTTTGTCCAGCTTAAAATCTATGGGGTGTGACATAGAGGGCTTCCTGATTTGCTTTTTGAAAGCTACTCTGGCCAGCTTGCAACCATGGTTGTTGTGAATACCCAGGCCCTGAGGTCTCTGTAGAGTGACTTCCCCACCCAACAGGGGAAATTTCCTCTGTAGCCTGCACCCCGAAACTGGACTAGAGCTGGTATGCAGATCCCAGCAACAATAGCACTCAGCCATGGCTGAAAAAAACACTTACATTCAGTCCTGTTGTTCAGCAAGAAGGAGAAAGCCTGCCATTGTCACATCTGGGCTACCTGATAGGATGGAGAGCAGTAACACCCATAGTCAGTGTCAGACACCAGTGCCTGACTTTCTAAAAGGCTGCCCACAGACCCCCACACCAACTGTCATAGTGGGAAGAGAGATGAGGCTGGAAGTTTAAATCCTGTATCCTGCATATGAAACAGCACCCATGGAAACTTTCCAAAGATAATTTGGTCCTTTATAAAGTGATTCTGAGGAATGTCTACCATGAGTCTTGGTGTGGTGCTGGAGTCCTAGTGTGGTATTGTGG
>NW_006409068.1:47510-48923 GCF_000296735.1 Chrysochloris asiatica
TCGAAACCAACTCGATGGCACATAACAACAACAACAACAGAGGTTCCATTAAAGAAAGTCATCTACTTCTGAAAAATCAGTCTTTCAAAACTCAATAGAAAAAACAAAACCAAAAAACCCAATGGAGCATAGTTCTACTCTGACACACATGGAGTTGTCCTGAGTCAGAATCTACTTCACATCAACTGGTTTAGTTTATTTATATATGTTTCCATCTAATGAACCCTCACTGGCTGGTCATCAAAGCCTTGTGATTGCTTTTACACACTCTGCTCCCTCTGTCTGACTCTCCCTTCCCTCACTTCCCATCTCTTTATCCAATGAGAAATCCCCACCTCAAAGTTCAGCTATGAGGTCTCCTCTGAACCCCATGCCCAGGTGTTGTGGCCCACTCTCTGCCTTCCCACCTCAAGGCCCTCATTCATCTAGCCTTTACTCCACTGTTTTGCAACATCATCTTGCACATATCATCCCAGGAGATGAACCTTCTTGAAAGGAGAACTGTTTTATTTTGCTCATCTGTATTTTACTGTCCCCATCCCCAGCCAGCACAAGAAGCACCTTAGATAGATTGGATAAATCGACCAAGATCATGGTTTCTGTACTAGAGTATTCAGATCTCTTCCCAAACTAGCACCATACATCAGCGAAAGGAGAGAATTCATGAAGGACACTCAGACTCTTGGCTGCTTGCTGTCATATCACTCCCTTGAGATATCTTTAGGACAAACCAAGGGAAGGAAAAACTTTTTAAACTATACTGGGAAGTCAGGTTTGGTGGAAAAACCTGTTTACAGCTCTGAAAAGGTCCACATCAAGCTAGGATAGAGTCCAAAACCCATTGACACTGAGTCAGTTCCAACTCACAGTGACCCTTGTATGGCAGACTAGAGCTGTGTTCCACTGGGTTCTCTTGGCTATAAGCGACTGTCAGACCTTTGTTCCATAGCAACAGCAGGTGGGTTCGAAGCACCGGCCTTTAGCTTAGTAGTCTAGCACAAACCATTTATGACACAGGACTTTGGGGAGAGTCAGGAGAGTGGAAATCTGCATGCATTATAGAAGTCAGATTCTGATTCTCTGGACTGAAAACCCCTAGCCCTATACCAGAAGCACCTCTGAGGTGGGACACCAGAAATCAAGTCATGAAAGCACCAGACCAGAGAATCTTTGAGGTGGGACACCTGAGGGCTACACCAGAACCACAGACCAGTATGAGCAACAGAACACAGAATGCCAGAACTATTACTCTGGTATAACCTGGTGGCTTCTGTTGCCAAATTATTCTGTAATAAAACTTGGAGACATGTTTGAAAAACCACCAGAGCTTCAGCAGATGGAAAGGTGAGAAGCCTTAATGAAAACATTACTTAAAAATGAAGGATCATATGGAACCTTGTTAAATTATCTAAA
>NW_006409068.1:52969-54754 GCF_000296735.1 Chrysochloris asiatica
TACTGACTTCTTCAAGGAGCTCTGGTAGCATAGTAGTTACAAATCAAGTTGTGAACCTTAAGGTCAGAAGTTTGAAACTACCAGCTGTTCCATGGAATAAAGATGAGGCTTTCTGCTCCCATAAAGATTTACAGCTTCGGAAACCCTGTACAGGGCCGCTATGGGTCGGAACCGACTTCATGGCATATCACCACCACTGACTTCTTCATGTGGAATTCAGTCTTTCAACAAGATGCCTGAAGTCAAATCCCAATCTCCATTTACAAGTTTGTGGCAAGTTATTTATCCTTTCTGTGTCTATTTCCTCATCGGTGAAGGGGAACATCATGGTCCCTGTGTAACAGGGATTCATGAGGATTAAGTTAATTGATAAACATCAAGATGTTAGAACAGCCCCTGGCACAGAACAAGTCTTATGTTTTATCAGAACTTCAGTCCACCTTTCTGATCACTTTATTGTTGTTGTTAAGTGTTGTCAAGTTGGTTCTGACTCATATCAACCTGTATAGGGTTTCTGAGGGACTGCTGATGGGTTTGAACTGTTGACTTTCTGGTCCAGCACATTATCCTGCAGCGCCACACAAGCACTCCATAATGGTCCCTTAGCCCTAGTCTATTCACTATGCAGTTATTCGTTCAATAAATACCTACTGAGTACCTGGCAGGGAACCCTGAAGGTACAATAGTTAAACAATCTGCTACTAACTGAAAGGTCAGTGAAATGAACCCACTAACTGCTCCCTAGGAGAAAGATGTGACAGTCTGATTCCTTAAAGATATATAATCTTATAAACATTATGAGGCTATTCTGCTCTATCCTATTGAGTCAGAATGGACTTGAAGGTGGTGGGTTCTGTGGAGTACCTAGTGCACTGCTAAACTGGACTACCTGCTTCCCCTTGTGTGTCCACAAAGGATGCCTAGAGCATCCTTTCCTCTCTCCAATGCCAAATCCCAACTCTTTCATGACTTAGTCACCTCCCCATGAAGTCTTCCTGATCTTCCCCATGAAAGGGGTCCCTTCCTCCTCAATGCTCAGAGCACTTTAGTTCTCCTCTCTTAACAGCACTTCATACTGTTTAACTCAACTCAGACCTCAAAACTCCCTGAGGGAGTCAGTGACATAGCCACAAAGGACTAGAGTGGTGAGTGAAGTGTCCAGCTGATAAGAAGAGAGGGCATATGCATAAGAACACCCACACTTGCAGATAATAACCACTTGTCCTGGCTTCAATGACTGGATGATCAGAGCTCAACCAGAAGTAAAAAGAAGAGGGAAAAAAAAGTATTCTCATACAATTTGATGAACTTGACCTACTACACCTATGGAAAAGAGGGAACAAGTCCTAACAGCAAGAATCATTCCCACACCCTCCACACACAGAGTAAACAGAAAAAAAGATATCGCACCCCTGCTGTATAGGGTTTCTGAGGAACAGCTGGTGGATTTGAACTGCTGACCTTGTGGTTCACAGTCCAGGGCTTATCCTACAACAGCACACCATGAACTCTAATTAAGATTATAGATTAAGAAAAGGACCAGGAAGACTGAGAAATGACTGCTGGATAAATAAAGCTTCCTTTTATTCAGGAATATCATTTCAGAACTAAAGCACTGAAAACGTTCAGGAAGAAGGGTCCACCATGGCCTAAATTCCATTGGGGTGAACATTGAGAAATAGCCATAGGACTTCACCATATGCAAGTCACAGGACGGTCTGATCTGCAACTCATCATTAGTAACTGATTTCAGATTTCAGGAGCAGAGAGACAGGGCAGTAAAGA
>NW_006409068.1:55093-60164 GCF_000296735.1 Chrysochloris asiatica
GTGCTGTGGGTTAGGTATGAGTCTGCTAACTTCAAGGTTGGCAGTTCAAACCCACCACTGTGACTCAGGAGAAACATTAATATTCATGTGTTTTTTGCTTTGTTTTTTGTAGAAAGGCACAGGCTTGTTGGAATTGGGTGCCTTCTGCAGTTGTCAGCTTTAGGTGCTATCTTTGTGGGTCGTCTGCCTGGGACCAGGTACTTCTATCAGGATTTCAGTTTCTGAGATCCTTATCTCTGTCTCCAGACTATATTATTCTCAGTGTTATTCTTCTTAGTGGACTAGAGATGTCCTCCCCCTTTTCAGGGGAAGCCAGGATAAGAAAGGCCCAGGACCCCAGGGGTCCTAACTTGTTCTTGACACTAGTTATCCAATCCCAAACTAGGGTACTTTAATTTTATTATTACTTCTGGTAAGACCTTCCTAACGCTTCAATTACCTTGGGATGTACTAAATGGAACCTGAGTCCTGCCTTTTGGCTCCTTTCAGTCAAAAGAAAGCAGCACACCTGGCAGTGTCAATTGCAGGTCTGACTCCTATCCTAATAAGAAGGCCAGGCACCTTCTGCTTTACAACTCTTGGAAACCAACCACCAAGTAATAAATCTACCTATTGTGCTAGAGAGATCGAGGCCATTTGGAAAGATCTGGAAGATGAGAGGCCACATGGAAAGAAGAGGAAAATCACATGGAGAGGCACCAAGCCTCCAGACATGTGAAAGAAGATGTCATCTTGGATCCATCTAAGAATCCATCTTAGATTCTCTGACCCACTTAAGCCCCCAGAAGATTCTAGTCATCTAACTGTAACTACAATAGATTCTCCAAGAAAGGCCTGAGAAGAACCACTCAGCTGAGTCAGTCAACCCATATTAATTGTTTGAAGCCATTAAGTTTTGGGATAGTGTGTCAAACAACAACAGATAAAAGAAACAACTTCCTAAAAAGTTCAGCACAATGGAAGGGAGAGTAGGTGTATACTCACAAATGTATGTAGGTCTGATAGATGATATTTGTACATGGCAGTCCGGTGTGGTGCTGTAGTATAATCTCTGGACTGTTAACTGCAAGGTCAGCTATTCAAACCCACCAGACGCTCCTTAGAAACCTCTTATAGGGTCACTGTGAATCAGAACTGACACAAAAGGCACTTAACAACAATAACATTTGGTATTTACCTTTGCTGCAAATAGATCTGTGATTGAGGTGAAGCATATGAGTGTGGGGGACAAAGTTATGGAAACTTCTTAGACACTTATTAAACAATTTGAAAGAATGAGTTTCTGGGCCTGGGGATCAGGACCAGAGTATTAGGGAACACAAGGGTCAATTTGCATACCATAGTCTCCAAACACTTTGGTGAGTAGTGACTGGGGTCTTAAAAGCTTGTGTGTGAGTGACTATCTAAGATGCAAATCTTGGCCTCTCCCTGTACAGAGGAAAGAAGAGAGAAAAAAATTAAAGACACATGGAAACAATAAGTCCAATGGACTAAAGGACCATGTACATTAGTATCCACCACCCTGAGACCAGAAGAACTAGATGGTGTCTGCTACCAATACCAACTGCTCTGAAAGGAATCACATTAGATGGTCCTAGATAAAGTGAAATAAAATTAACAAAATCTAAAATACAAGACCAATTTATAGGTCAGATAAACCTAGAGACTATGACTTGGTCATCCTTCAGGTCTAGAACCAAGCTCACCCATGTGACTCAATTTTCAGCCAAATAACAGACATGTTTATAAGGGAAGTAATTACACTTGTGAGGTTTGCACATTTCAGAACAATCAATCAGTGGAGTTCAAAGGGGCAGCATTAATCCAATGACAAAAGTTGGAAAGGTTAGGAAAGGAAGAATGGGGGGTGGGGTGGTGAGAAACCAGAAGGAAGTGGGATAAATGACAATACATTGAGGGAATTGTAATCAGTGAAATGAAACAAAATGTGTATGATTTTTTGAATGTGAAACTAATGAGCTACTCTATAAACCTTCACATAAATCACAATAGGAAGTTTAAAATTAAAAAAAAAGAAATAAGGTTTAGCACATTTAGGTATCTTCTATTATTTTGCTTTTATAAATAACACGTTCAAAATTTTATATGTGAGAACTTCCAGCAAGATGGCAGACTAGGCAGTCACACTAAATGGTATCTACAGTGAAGATGCCAGACACAAAATAAGACAGACACAGATGAAAATATTGGCACCTTGAACTTCAGAAGAAAAGTTAGAGAGGTAGAAGGAGTGCTTGCTGGGAGGAGAGGGTGAGCAGGAACAGCGAGAGAGGGAGACTGACTGGTGAGCAGCTGGTCAGAAACAGTTCAATCATCTTGTGAGCAGCTTTGACAGCAGAAGGAGGCATGACAGAGCAGATTCACGCAGGCAATGGGAAAGGTGCAATTTCTTCTTTTTCCCCACACTCTCCTGGTGATCAGATGTTTGGCCAGCTCCCACCCTCATGCACCCCCAGCACAAATCTTCATCTACCTCCAGCTTGAGGTGTGGGCCGGTTGTACTACACTGGTGTGCCACTTTGGCACCTGGATTCAGGTGGACATGGATCCAGACCTACAAAATCTGCATAGCCACCAAACCAGAAGTCACCTTACCCCAGCTTCCCTGTGGTCCTGAAACCAGCTCTATCAAGGGCCCCTTCAAACTACTTCCAGATTGAGTGCCCTGAGCATAGTTAATATTGAGGTCAATAGGAACTCTACCTACGGCCAGGAACTCTGCTCTCACATCCCTTCCACAACTACCTCATGAGCTCCTTGAATTGCAGGAGCTCCCCAGAGATGTCTCTCCTTCAGGTCCAACAACTGCAGTGTTTGATTTTACAAATATGACAACCTCAAAATGCCTGAGATGGTAGGCAATTTTAGCTCACATGAAGAAACAAGAGAGAATGGTTCAAATTAATGACCAAGATACAGTGCCAGAAATGAGGAAGATAAAATAATAGAACTAACTGAAAAAGAATGCAAAAGAACAATAATAAGGTACCTTCAAAGGATCAATAGGAAGATTCAGGAAAACAAGAACACAATAAAAATATCAGAAATTTTCAGGAAAACTCTACAAGAACAAATAGACAAAATAAATGCAAATTTTGAAACCATACAAAAACTGCCACTAGGAATCCAAATTATTGATACTAACATCTCTCAACAATATTGCTTAACAATACAATGCTAGAACAATCAAAAAAAAATAATGAAAAAAATCCCAAATAAAGCCTAAGTGTTATGAGGGACACCATAAAAAGGAATACCTCACGAGTGATCAAAATTCCCGAATAGTAAGAAACAACTAAAAAATCATAGAAAATCATCAAAGAGTTGTTGGAAGAAAACTTCCCTAACATCACAAAAGACAAGAAGATAATAATTCAAGAAGCTGAACGAACCCCAAACAGGATAGATTCTAAAAGAAAACCATGAAAACATAACATAACCGGCAGAGAGTCCTAGGTTCTGGGCCTGCCGACTTAGTTTTCTCCTTCTGGACCTGAGGCCTCCTCCAAAAACATGCTTCGCCAGATCCTCAGTCAGGCCAAGAAACACCCAAGCTTGATACCTCTCTTTGTGTTTATTGGAGCTGGAGGTACGGGAGCAGCACTGTATATCATGCATCTGGCATTGTTTAATCCAGATGCTAGTTGGGACAGAAAGAATAACCCAGAATCATGGAACAAAGTGGGCCCCAATGAGCAATACAAGTTCTACTCAGCGAATGTGGATTACAGCAAATTGAAGAAAGAAGGTCCTGACTTCTAAATGAAATGTTTTCTCTTAAAACTGCTTAGAATGAAGGTCTTCTAGAAGCCATCCACACAATTTCCCATTTAACCAGGATATCTTTCTTCCCTAAATGCACGGTCAGGTTGATGTATTGTGTTGAGATTTACACTGAATAATAAATAACTGAAACTTGAAAATAAATAAATAACATAACATAACATAACATAACATAACATAACATAACATAACCAAATTTTCCAAAATCAAAGACAAGGAAAGAATCCTGAGAACAATTTGGGAAAAATGACAAGTTACCTACAAAGGAGAACCAATAAGAAAAAGCTCTGATCTCTCAGCAGAAACCATGTAAGCAAGGAGGCAATGGAATGATACATATAAAATTCTGAAAGAAAAAAATGCCAATCAAGAATCATATAACTAGCAAAGATGTCCCTCAAATGTTGTTGTTGTTATATGCTTTGGAGTCGGTACTGACCCATACCAAGCCTGTACAGGGTTTCCAAGGCTATAAATCTTTACAGGAGCAGAAATCCTCCTCTTTCTCCCTCAGAACAGCTGGTATACAAGGGCAAAATTAGGACATTTCCTGATAAACAAAAAATTAAAGGAATTTGTGATGATCAGACTAACTTTATAAAAAATGCTAAATGGTGTTCTTTGGATGGAGAACCAACAATAGCAGACAACCTGAAATTACCATACATGACACCACCATCCAGAACTCAATCCAGATATAGAAGTATTTCAAGTAAAACAACCTTGTGTTTGTTTTCTTAAATACCGTCAAATGGGTTCTGACTCTTAAAAAACATTACAGGGTTTCCAAGAAGCAGCTTGAACTGCCAACCTTATGGTTCACGATACAGTGATGATCCTACATTGCCACACCAGAAGTCCAAACCAAATCTACAAGACTAAAAATAGGGAACTAGAGATATCAATGTACAATGAAATCAACTACAAAACAAAATGAGGAAATAGTGTAAATACAGAACTTACAAATGATGAGGAAGTCAAGTTGATTTCCAGATAAAACAGATTGTTTCAAGTAGGGAAGAAATTAATAAATTACAGGGCTAACCTCAAAGAAAAAAATACACCTGCACATCAAAATAAAAAAAAATAAAAAAAAGAGGAAAATCAGACAGAGATAGTAAACATTAACACAACAGAAATTAAAATGAAAAGAAAAACCACAAACAAAATAAACTCAATACAGAGCATTATGTGGAACAAAGAATCCAGCAGCACCACAAAAAAACACACAGAAGAATAACAACAATCAAGTAATACTTATTAATAA
>NW_006409068.1:60264-61366 GCF_000296735.1 Chrysochloris asiatica
ACAAACAAAATAAACTCAATACAGAGCATTATGTGGAACAAAGAATCCAGCAGCACCACAAAAAAACACACAGAAGAATAACAACAATCAAGTAATACTTATTAATAAGTATAATGAATGTAAATGGATTGAATGTACCAGTCAAAAGACATAAAGAGCAGAAAGAATAAGAAAATAGAATCCTTCAATTTACTGTCTACAAAAAGACATATCAAAAAGATGACAGCCTAAATGCCCATCAATAGAAGAATGGTTAAACAAACTTTGGTATATACATGAATATAATGGAATTCTACAAAACTTTGAAGAATAATGATGAATGTGTGAAACCGCTCACAACATGGTTGAACCTGGAGGACATTATGCTGAGTGAAATAATTCAATCAGAGAAGGACAACTATTTTATGAGACCAATGTTGTAAAATTAAAAAAAAAAAATACAAAAAGTTTTTTTTTGATCAAAGAAACAATCTATGATGGTTACAAGGGTGGTGGAGGGAAAATTATCTATGGACTAAAGGGTAGATACATGTTATCATAGGTAACAGGGCAGACAATATATAACAAGAGAGAAATTAGCAGAGAAAAGATAAAGGCAGCAGGAGACACAGAGAAGAATCAATAGTTAAAGTGAATTGAGGTAAATACTGTTAACTGTTGGTACATGAAGGGGATTGCAATTAAGTAATGAAGGAATGCATATAATTTGTTGACTGCAAAATTAATCATCTGCTCTGTAAACCTTAACTCAATAAACAATAAAATGTTTTAAAAAATAATTTTTAAAAACTTTATATATAGTCATCTGAATTTCTTTTACTTCTATGGGTCGGATCCGACTCGATGGCACTTAACAACAACAACAACATTTAACAAATAATTATGAAGTACTTACTCTAGACCTGGTGTGTTGCTACAGGTTAATATGCTGGACTGAAAAGTCAGTTTGAACTGCAACTTTAATGACCTAATGGAGTAAAGTTTTGGAGACCTGCATTTGCTGATATAGCATGACTCATTATGAAAATAAACAGCTTCAAATATCCACTAATAATGAAACCATGGAAGGTACAAAGTATGAATCAAGGAATCAAACATAAAA
>NW_006409068.1:63597-64672 GCF_000296735.1 Chrysochloris asiatica
ACTTGAAAGGACAAGCAGACCAGCCTGGAGTGGCAAGAAGAACAAAAGTTACTTCTTGAAAGAAAGACCAGCAGGAAAAAATCAAAAGCAATAATGGCAGTCTGACAACTACAATAACAATCAAGTTGTTCACCTGGGAGCCATCAAGGCAAGTGGGCAGGTCTCCTCAGGGCAAACCCCCTTCCAAGACTAAGACTCAAGGGGAATACACAAGTAGGCATGTGGTCTTGCTAGTGACCATGTTGGTCACCAATAAGGAGAAGTGGGGGAAAAACAGGAATGAAGTTGTGAGCTAATTCCAATCATGTGCAATAGACTCCTGTCAACCCGGGTTGAGACCTGGTTGGCTAGCAGTATGGCAAGAACAGGGGACGCTTGGGCCCAGAGACAGGGACATGGCCACAGAGGACCAGAGTGGATAGTGAAGCATCTAGCTAATGTGACGTTAGAGGAGATGTACAAGAACACCCATACATGCAGATAGTACCCACTTGACCTGGCTTCAATGTCTGGATGATCAGAACTCTACTAGAAGAAGAAAGAAGAGGAATAAAAGAGTAATCCAGTACAATTTGATGAACTTGACCTATACTTATGGATGTAGTAGCTCAAAAGAGGGAACAAATCTTTACAGCAAAGATTTTTTTCACTCCCTCGGTATAAAAGGTTGACAAGGATGGGCAACTTAGACATTGGCTACCCAAAAAGGGGGTGAGGGCATACAAAGGCAGGAAGTGACTGGCTTACAAGCTTTCAAGAGGGAGTCTAGTTCCAGAGGGTTCGGGGGGAGGTAGAATCTCCACTGAGTGATTTCCAAGCTGTCTGAATGGGGCTGGTGAAAGGAGATGGGATAAGACTATGGTGGTTCGATAGTGAACAATTGCTATCAGAACTGACTGTGAGTGTTGAGAATGTAAAAGTAGACATTTTGTAACAAAGGAGGGGAGTGGTTGATTTTGTAGTCATGAGTAGAGGTCCCTGGGACCATGAAGAGAAAAGAGTGAGAGACCATACCCAGAGAAGCAGTGATGCCAGAGATTGAGGCAGAGACGATGATGCGAAGAGATGGAGCAGC
>NW_006409068.1:89436-91346 GCF_000296735.1 Chrysochloris asiatica
CCACTTGCTTTTGGAGCCAGGGAATATATATTCTGGTACCAGAGAGCAATGATGTGTCCACCCAATCAGCCTCTGCCATGGGTGTTGTCAACTTGTCACTGGAATCACTCATATCTATTTCAAACTAAAAAAATAGACATCTTAAGTCACAGACATCTGAATTATGTCATGTGGATCATCAAAATTCATTTCTCTTGGTAATTCCTTTTAATTAAAAAGTTAATTTAGCTATATCAACAAATAGTCAAAGAGAATGATCTACTGAAGGGGGGGAAGATCCAACAGGATCTTGTATGCCAGAACCATACAACCATACAAATAATAATAATAATAATAATAATAATAATAATAATAATAATAATAATAAAGTTCCTTTAATTAAAAATAAATAGAAAGAAAAACTAGTCTAGAGGAAGAAGCAGAAAAAGTAATAAAGCAACATGACAAGTGTAAGAGAAGAAACTACTTTTGTTGTTGGGTGTCACTGAGTGGGCTCCAACTCACAGCAATCCTATGCACAACAGAACAAACACTGCCTGGTCCTGAGCCATCTACACAATTGTTACTTGAGTTCCTTGCTGTTGCCATTGTCTCAATCCATTTCATTGGATGTCTTCCTCTTTTTCGTTGACCATCCACTTTACCAGCATGACATCCTTCTCAAGGCACTGGTCACTCTTGATAATATGTCTGAAGCATGAGAGAAGAATTCTCACCATCCTGGCTTCTAAGGAGAACTCTGGCTATAATTTTTCCAACAAAGATCTGTTTATTCTGGAATTGCATGGTACTTTCAATATTCTTCTACAATACCATAATTCACTCAAATGCATCAATTGTTCTATGGCCTTCCTTATTCGTTGTCCAACTTTCACATGCATATGAGGCTACTGAAAATGTCATGGCTTGGGTCAAGAGCACCATAGCCCTCAAACTGACATCTTTGCTCTGCAATACTTTAAAGACATCTTAAGCCACAGACTTCTGAGTTATGTCATCTGGATCATCAAAATTCATTGTGGCAGATTTGCCTAAAGCAATACATCACTTGATTTCTTGACTGTGGCTTCTATAAATGTTAATGTTGTTGTTAAGTACCATCGAGTAGGCTATGACCCATAGCAGAAACCCTGTATAGGGTTTCCAAGGAGCAGCTGGTGAGCTTGAACTACTGACCTTGCAGTTAAAATGACTTTTGCAGTCTGATGTTGTCAATTGTCTTCCAGTCGATTCCGAGTCATAGTGACCCTGTATAGGCACTCTTGGTGTGGCACTGTAGGATCAGCTCCTCAGAAAACCTATGCAGGGTCACTATGAATCAGAACTGATTCAACAGCACTTAACAACATAGGGTTTCCGCGGAGCAGCTAGTGGGTGGGTTTGAACTACCGACCTTGTGGTTCAAACTGACCTTGCAGTCCAGTACTTTATCCTGCAGTGCTATACCAGGTCAGGATCCAAGCAAAATGAAGTATTTGACAACTTCAATCTTTGCTCCATTTATCATGATGCTATTTACTAGTAAGATGGTGAGGAGTTTTGTCTTCTTTAACATTGTGGTACAACCCATGCTGTACTCTGATATTCAGAAGTAAGTATTTTAAGTCCTCATTAATTTCAGCAAGCAAAGGTGCATCATCTACATACCGCAGTTGTTATTGAGTCTTCCCTCAATCCTGATACCACTTTCTTCATACAATCCAGCTTCTTGGATTATTTGCTCAGCACACAGATTCAATAAATATGGTGAAAGACCAGAACTAAGGCACAGACTTTTCCTGATTTTAAACTATTCAGTGTCCATCTGTTCTGTTTGAATGACTACCTCTTAATCTATGTACAAGTTCCTCATGAGCACAATTAAGTGTTCTCGAATACCCATTCTACATACAATATTATTCACAAATTAT
>NW_006409068.1:93174-94926 GCF_000296735.1 Chrysochloris asiatica
TATTATTGTAGGTATACAGATATTATCCTAACACAGACAATATTATATTTCTAAATCTTGAAATGTCTTTTGTGATGAGGAATGAGTCACCATTCTGCCAACCTCAGACTTACCTGCAGAGTGGCAATCTTGCAGGACTCACTTTCATTACCTTGCCTCAAATTCTGTTTCTCCATATTAGAGCCAGAGTAAACTTCTGTGTGCAAGAGAGAAATGTGAATCCCACCAACAATGTATTTTAAAAGGGTCATTACAGAAATACTCCCTTCCCAAATTCGCAAAGATCAACATTGATGTCACGCATAACCACCGAAACCTTAGCTTCTCCATCTTTGCCTCCTCATTCTCTGAATTCAAGGATTCAGGCATTAGGAGAAAATACTCGAAAAAAGGTGAATCCTAACAGCCTTTCCATTTCTCCTTGAAAGCAAGTATTCAGAAATGAGCAATGTCTATGACACTTACCCCTCTGAAGGGGCTTGATAATCCTAAATTTAGTCGCTATTACGCAGTTTGAGGAAACAGTTTGAGGAAACTCTCACCGGAAATGACATCCTTAAGCACCTACTCTGGCATGCACACAATCTGCCTCTGGAGCATGAGCACCACGCAGACGTAACCCCACCTCTAGTGTGTCCTCTAGCAGTGACATCATCGCTGCCTGCTCTTCAACCCTGGAAGTAACTGAAGCTGAAGTACTCCTATTGGATTGTCCCCAGATTTATGTTTATGTCTCCATAACCTGAAAACAATAGACTTTTAAGCTCAGCGTAGTGGTTACAAATCGGGCTGTGAACCGCAATGTCAGCGTTTCTAAACTACCAACTATTCCGCGGGAACAGCCTCAGAAAACCTGCTCTGGTAAAGATTTACAGACTCAGAAATACTGTACAGGGTCCTTTGAGTTAGAACCGACTCTACAGTACATAACCAACCACCAAAAATTTTAAGAGGAAAGCGACTGGACAAGAGGTCAAAAAATGTCAGAAAAAAAGTTAAAAAAAAAAAAAAGAGCCGAATGTCACTTTGCTGGAGTCTTAAAGTTTCTGCTCCCTTCCTGCTGGACTTAGGAGCACTGTGCTACTGGATGAGTGGCTGGTGGCATTTGCAAAACAAGAGTGTTTTGTACTCTTTAAGTTACTTTCCTAAGAGCTCTTTCCCCTTTTATTAAATTTTAATAAAAGTTTTAACTTTGACCCTAGGTAAATTTAAATGACTGACTGCCACACCGTTATCTGTATTTAATGAGTGACTGCCACACCAAATCTGATTTTTCTCTTCAACCATGACTTTTTTTCCTTACATGTCTGAGGCCATGCTTTATGAAGTACATTGACAAATCTATATGAACTAGGGATCGGGTTGGCTAACCGTGTAAAATAAAGGACAGGTGAGGGATTCTAGAAATGATCCTTGAAATGCAGAGACACATGATAACACAATGGTGGTGGTGGTTACGTGTCACCCTGTTGGTTCCGACTCATAGCGACCTTGCATAGGGTTTCTGAGGCTGTATCTATGTTTTTTTTTTTTTTTTAAGGTTTCTATTGTGGGTAAGGTAATCAGTTTTACATTTAACAAATCATATACTTAGTGTAGTGGTTTCGAACCGGACTGTGAACCTCAATGTCAGCAGTTCGAAACTACCAGATGCTCCATGGGAGAAAGATGAGGCTTTCTGTTCCCGTAAAGATTTACAGCCTCGGAAACCCTGTTCAGGGTCGCTATGGGTCGGAACCGACTCGACGGCAC
>NW_006409068.1:96816-98221 GCF_000296735.1 Chrysochloris asiatica
CCATACCAGGAGCTACCACCCCTAGCGCAGACTCTGCCAATTTGGGATGAAGCTTTGGGAAGTACATTTTGTAATCGTTCCCCACCACTAAAAGCATCTGAGGGAACATCAGTGATCCCACTGGAGAGCGGGGATTGGTTCCCACTGTCTGCCGGTGGCTTCAGGATAGAAATTAGCTTCTCCCAGTGCAGATAATGGTCTTCATTTGAGTCTACTGGGAGACATAGCTGCAAGTAGCAGGAGCAGCCGGTCTCTAGTTCTAGGTGAATCTGCTGTCTCTGGTGATTCAGAATGAACATCTTGAGAAATGTCAAGGGCAGGAGGCGGGTGAGCTCCAGTTTCTTGGCAATATCATGGTGCTGTCTCTGGGTGGTGGGGCTGCCATCATCACTAGAGACATGACAAGCCCCCATCACGGCATCAGGAATAAGGGCCAGGCCAGTACTGATGATGCCCACAGTGACCGTTGTGGCAGGGTTGTGTACATCAATAACCTCTCCCCTACTACTTTTTTTGAATAAAATTCCCTTCAACTATGGAGGCATTCTTCAATATGTAATAATCCCCATTGTCAGATGCTGCAGCAGCTTCCTCTTTTACTCTGCAATATATTCATGTTGAAGCTGCTCTGAGATGGGAATTCCTGTGATGTGTCACTGCTCATGGGGTGCCCTGCAGCAACATGGGTCCACAGGGCTGGGTCTTCCTTGGTCCATGGGTCTGGGTCTTCCTTGTGAACACTGGCAGATGATACCTGGGACAGTGCTGGTCCTCATCACTGGGCCTTCCTTGCTCTGACTGACAGATCTGACCTGTGGCAGAATTGTACCAAGGGTGGTGGGGAGCTTGGGGTGTGGGTGAGAATGATTGCAGGGAAAGAAAGTAGACTGGGATGGGGTGAGGGTTAGGATAATAAACCTCACTGATAAGAGGCCTGCAGCAACACTGGTCCATGGGGCTGGGTCTTCTTTTATCTCACTGGCAGATGAGAGACCTGCCATGTCCGGTTGGCCCAGGGCTGTGGGTTCCATGGCCACGCTGTCAGATGAGACAGCAGTGCACAAACATGGCTTCACACAGGTTACCATCATCATTCTGTCCACAGAGGCTGAAATGAGGGTGTTGGAGTTCACTGGGGAGAGAGAAGAAGCTAGGAAGAGGTAGGGGTCAGGGTTTCTGCTTGGAGTGAGTGGGGAGAATGGGATGGAGTTGAAGGTACTTTCTCTGTGCGTCAGTGTCCTCACCTGTGCATTAAAGGGGTCATTCCATCTTTTACAACCTTCTATTCCTAGTAACCGACTGTTGTGGTAATCTAGTTTTTTGTCCACTTTGTGATAACATAGCAGGCCTTTCACACTTAACTTTGTATGCACAAGAATTATATGTGACCAAAAACTGTGTCTGA
>NW_006409068.1:99856-100931 GCF_000296735.1 Chrysochloris asiatica
TTATGGATTGGATTGGGTTCCTCAATATTCAGAAGTCCTAACCCCTGATTCCTGTGAGCATGGGTTTGGAAGTAGGTCTTTGAGGATGTCTCAGTTAGCAGGAGGTCACACTGGATTAGAGTAGCTGCTAATTCCATCAACTGTCCTCACAAGACACAGAGGAAGGATGGTCATGAGAAGTACATTGACCAACTGAGGAACACCTGGGACTACCGGAAGTGGAGAAAGACAAGACAGGATTTATTCAATTTCAAAGGGAATATGGGCTAGTCCACACACTGATTTGGACTTCTAGTGTCTAAAAATATTAAATGTTGTCTAGTCTGTGGGTTTTGTTTCAACAACCTTAGGAAAGATGTCCTGTGTAACTGGGTCCTGCAGAGGGTTTTAGGCTGTAGGTGCCAAGAGCTTCATCTTTACCCTCATAGAAGCTTGGTGGGCTCAAGCAGCTGACCTTGTGATTCCTAGTCCACTGCTTATTCAACAAAGCCTCTTGTACTCTCCAGAGTCACTGTGCTCCCAGGAAAGGAATAGTTTGTCCTGCTTTAATTGTCACCATATGAAGCTGCCTCAGTGTCTTCCCATGTATGCACTGAGGGGAAACAGAGTCTTGGTCAAAATGAACTGTGCTCCCTCTGAATGGGTGTCAGGCTAGATCTTAGGGAATGAATGATAAGGTGTCAGATGCAGGCAGGAGGGAGGGTGGAACTTCCCTGATCCACCAATGTGACATCACCACCCACTGAGCAGGAGGCCGTTCAGTGGTTGATTCTGGGGTAAGCCACAGCCAAGTTTCTGCTCCTGGATCCCACACTCTTCCCTCTTCTTTGAATGTGAAACAAGATAAAAGTAAATATATATACATCCTTTCAAAAACTTTATTGATATGGAAAGGAAAGAGACCCAGGATAAGCAGAGCACTGCTTAAGAACAAGAAGAAGGTTGGAGACCTGTCACTCCCTGACTTTAAAATATACTACATGGTGACAGTGGTCAAAACAGCTTGGTACTGGTACAACGAAAGGCACATAGATCAATGGAACAGAATCGAGAATCCAGAAATTAAAGCATCTAC
>NW_006409068.1:103790-104493 GCF_000296735.1 Chrysochloris asiatica
GCATACATGAGCCCTGGATATCCACAGATAAATGTAAAAAACCTTCCCTAAAAGCTGAGACTGTAAATTTCAAAAAGGCAAAGTTTCCACCTCCCCCCTCCCTCTCCCCCACAAAAAATAAATAAAGCTAAAGAGGATAGAGACAAACACTGTTAACTGATGATGTATGGAGGTGATTGTAATCAATGTAATGAACCATGTCATATGAATGGTTGAATGGGAAACTGATGATGTGCCCTGTAAACTTTCACTCAATCCACAATAAAAACCTTAAAACAAAAACAAAAACAAAAAAACTTTATTGTTAAAGTATCAGAACAAACTAAAAAAAACAAAAACAGAATAAACTTGGCTGCAGAACACAGAACTATGTATATATAATGCATTTGTTACAAGAACTTAGAGCTATACTAACCATAAACAGTACATTTCTCAGATCAATTTTTCTTTCACTAGTTTCTAATGTTTGGCTTCCTTTCCAGTCCATAGCCATTACAGCTTAACATTTGTCCTGAATTTAATAAAGGGTGATGGTACCTATACCTACACCAAGAAGCACAGGCAGCACGGTGCTTAAGTTCTTGCCTGCTAAAGCAAAGGCTGCTAATGCAAAGGTTCTAATCTCTGGGCCATTCTTTGAGAGAAAGAGATGGCAATCTACATCCAAAGAGATTCACAGACTTGGAAACCCAGTAGGGTCATT
>NW_006409068.1:140186-141360 GCF_000296735.1 Chrysochloris asiatica
ATTCTAGCCTGCACTGCTCTGGGGACTCATTTCTTCTGTTACATCACCCTCTAGTTACCAGGACTTTAGTGGGGCGTACAGTCTCAAGGTCTGGCAAATCTGGTTCTGGCCTCGGGACCTAGCACCATTTGGCACCATATCCTTGGAAAAATCAACTGTAGTCCACCGGCAGGCTGGTGGGTACTAGCTACTAGCTACTGACTGGAGCATGCCAGTTTCCTCTCTGAGCTGGAGGATAGACCTGTCGGTGCCCACTAGGTGACACTATTATTCAGGAACCTCCCTGATCCTGTGGTACACCTGTTCAGTCTAAGTGACCCTGCAATAAACTGGACCCCAAAGGCTCTCAACTGTTGTTGAAAACAGACTCCAATTCCTACCGGAATCCCTCTCTCCAATTCCTACCCCTCCTGCCTCTCTCCTCAGAATGAGGCCACTTTCTGGAGCATTAGAGGAGGTTGCCTGGAGAACCCAACTGACAGTTAGGCAGCATCCAATGAGAGCTTCTACTTCTGCCCCACCTCTCAGCCCCTCCCAGCACCGCCCTATCCTGCCCACTGATCACCAGGTTATGCTTCATGCCCACAGTTTGCTAATTTTAAATATTGAAACACAGTTGGTTCTTAGGAAATCCTATGGGTAATTCTACCCTGTCATATAGTGTCTATGAGTTGGATATCTTGGTAAACATTTTGGTTTGGTCTCACTTGTCTTTTGTAGAGCCTTTCTTTTGAAGTTGTTGTTGTTGTTGTTGCTAAGTACCATGGAGTCGGTTCCGACTCATAGTGACCCTGTGCAGGGTTTCGAGTCTGCAAATCTTTACGGTAGTAGAAAGCCTCCTCTTTTTCCCCGCACAACAGCTGGTAGTTTTGAACTGCCAACCTTGAGGTTAGCAGCCCGATTCATAGCTATTATGATACCAGAGCTTCTTAGAAAGTCTTTTTTGGCAAGACTAGGACAAAGAACGAGATTTGAGACTAGATCAGAGCATAACAAGAAATTTTGATGTGAGCCATTGTGTTGTCCTATTTTTAACTGTTCAATATAAATATACAATAGCTAATATTTCATCTTCCAAATGTCCTTTAGTATCTCCTTTTTACAAATGAGAAAATAAAATCCAGAGAAGTTATGTTACCTGCCAAAGCCCATCTTGTTAGTAAAAGGCAACTTT
>NW_006409068.1:178288-179371 GCF_000296735.1 Chrysochloris asiatica
CTGTAATTTATTAATTTCTTCCCTGCTTGAAACAATCTGTTTTATCTGGAAATCAACTTGACTTCCTCATCATTTGGACGTTCTGTATCTACACTTATTTCCTCATTTTGTTTTGTAGTTGATTTCAATGTACATTTATATCTCTCGTTCCCTATTTTCAGTCTTGTAGATTTGGTTTGGACTTCTGGTGTGGCAATGTAGGATGATCACTGTATCGTGAACCATAAGGTTGACAGTTCAAGCTGCTTCTTGGAAACCCGGTAATGGTTGTTATGAATCAAAACCCACTTGACGGTATTTAACAAAACAAACACAAGTTTGTTTAATTGAAATACTTCTATATCTGGATTGAGTTCTGGGTGGTGGTGTCATGTATGGTAATTTCAGGTTGTCTGCTATTATTGGTTCTCCATCCAAAGAATACCATTTAGCATTTTTTATAAAGTTAGTCTGATCATTACAAAATCCTTTAATTTCTGTTTATCAGAAAATGTCCTAATTTTGCTCTTGTATACCAGCTGTTCTGTGGGAGAAAGATGAGGCTTTCTGCTCCTGTAAAGATTTATAACCTTGGAAACCCTGTACAGGCTTGGTATGGGTCAGAACCAACTCCACAGCACATAACAACAACAGCATTTGAGGGACATCTTTGCTAGTTATATGATTCTTGGTTGGCATTTTTTTTCTTTCAGAGTTTTGTATGTGTCATTCCATTGCCTTCTTGCTTACATGGTTTCTGCTGAGAAATCAGAGCTTATTCTTATTGGTTCTCCTTTTAGGTAACTTGTCACTTTTCCCAAATTGTTCTCAGGATTCTTTCCTTGTCTTTGATTTTGGAAAGTTTGGTTATGTTATTTTGTTATTTTTGTAAAGTTTCAGATATGTATTATTCAATGTAAATCCCAACACGATACAGCAACATGATTCCGTGCATTTAGGGAAGAAAGATATCCTGGTTAAATGGGAAATTGTGTGGGTGGCTTCTGGGAGACCTTCATTCTAAGCAGTTTTAAGAGAAAACATTTCATTTAGAAGTCAGGGCCTTCTTTCTTCAATTTGCTGTAATCCACATTCACTGAGTAG
>NW_006409068.1:180176-181647 GCF_000296735.1 Chrysochloris asiatica
CTGTCACTGTATCTTGGTCATTAATTTGAACCATTCTCTCTTGTTTCTTCATGTGAGCTAAAATTGCCTACAGTCTCAGGGGCATTTTGAGGTTGTCATATTTGTATTAACAAACACTGCAGTTGTTGGACCTGAAGGAGAGACATCTCTGGGGAGCTCCTGCAATTCAAGGAGCTTGTGAGGTAGTTGTGGAAGGGATGTGAAAGCAGAGTCCCTGGTTGTAGATGGAGTTCCTATTTGCCTCAATATTAACTATGCTCAGGGCACTAAATCTGGAATTAGTTTGAGGGGACCTTTGATAGAGCTGGTTTCAGGACCACAGGGAAGCTGGGGGTAAGGTGACTGCTGGTCTGGTGGCTCTGCAGATTTTGTAGGTCTGGATCCAAGTCCACCTGAATCCAGGTGCCAAAGTGGCAACCAGTGTAGTGCAACTGGCCTGCACCTCAAGCTGGAGGTAGATGAAGATTTGTGCTGGGGGTGCATGAGGGTGGGAGCTGGCCAAACATCTGATCACCAGGAGAGTGTGGGGAAAAAGAAGAAATTGCACCTTTCCCATTGCCTGCATGAATCTGCTCCATCATGCCTCCTTCTGCTCTTAAAGATGCTCACAAGATGATTGAACTGTGCCTGACCAGCTGCTCACCAGTCAGTCTCCCTCTCTCGCCATCCCTGCTCACCCTCTCTTCCCATCAAGCACTCCATCCACCTCTCTAACCTTTCTTCTGAAGTTCAGGGTGCCAATATTTTCATCTGTGTCTGTCTTGTTTTGTGTCTGGCATCTTCACTGTAGATACCATTTAGTGTGACTGCCTAGTCTGCCATCTTGCTGGAAGTTCTCACATATGAAGTTTTGAAAGTGTTATTTATAAAAGCAAAACATTAGAAGATACTTAAATGTGCTAAACCTTTTTTCTTTTTTAATTTTAAACTTCCTATTGTGAATTATGTGAAGGTTTATAGAGTAGCTCATTAGTTTCACATTTAAAAAATCACACACATTTTGTTTCATTTCACTGATTACAATTCCCTCAATGTATTGTCATTTATCCCACTTCCTTCTGGCTTTCTCACTTCCACCCCCACCCCATTCTTCCTTTCCTAACCTTTCCAACCTTTGTCCTTGGATTAAAGCTGTCCCTTTGAACTCCACTGGTTGTTCTGAAATGTGTAAACCTCACGGGTGTAATTACTTCCCTTATAAGCATGTCTGTTATTAGGCTGAAAATTGAGTCACACGGGTGAGCTCAGTTCCAGACCTGAAGGGTGACTAAGTCATAGTCTCTAGCTTTTATCTTACCTATAAATTAGTCTTGTATTTTAGATTTTGTTCATTTTATTTCACTTTATCTAGGACCTTCTAATGTGATTCCTTTCAGAGCAGTTGGTATTGGTAGAAGACACCATCTAGTTTTTCTGGTCTCAGGGTAGTGGATACTAATGTACATGGTCCTTTAGTCCATTGGACTTATTG
>NW_006409068.1:182778-185150 GCF_000296735.1 Chrysochloris asiatica
TAGTTTGGGATTGGATAACTAGTGTCAGGAACAAGTTAGGACCCCTGGAGCCCTGGGTCTTTCTTATCCTGGCTTCCCCTGAAAAGGGCGAGGACATCTCTAGTCAACCAAGATGGATAACACTGAGAATAATAGTCTGGAGACAGAGATAAGGACCTCAGAAAGTGAAATCCTAATAGAAGTAGCTGGTCGCAGGCAGAAGACCCACAAAGATAGCACTTAAAGCTGACAACTGCAGACTGCATCCAATTCCAAGGACCCTGTGCCCCTCTACTAAAAAACAAAACAAAAAACCACATGAATATTCATCATACCACTCTTCTTAATTAATATGTATTAGCTCATCACTTGAGAAATAGATAACATACCTTTCTTAAAATAAGCCAATGTACCCTAATCTCAAAAGATCTTCTTCTTCTCTGGTGGAGACAGACTCGTTTTCTCTCTTTGCAGTGTACTTACCCTTTGACCTCATCTAATCTAAGCTCTGTATTACTACCAGGTCTACTCCACTCGCAGAGACAGACCCGCTTCTCTCTCTGAAACGTACTTTTGCTTTGCAATAAAGAGATTCTAAGTAAATGATTATTTTTCATGTGTGACTGAGAAGCGATCACTTGGTGGGTCTAATTCTTTACACCGCGAGAGTGAGAGGGATCAGGGAGTAACGTAACACTAGCTCCCCTTTTCCTATTTTCTCGCTATGTGATTTGGGCACATTGCCTTTCTTAAGTCTTATTCCTTCGGTCAGTAATTCAATCAATGTGGTAAGTGATTGAATCACAAGGAAAGGATGGAAAATGTTTGGGAGGTGAGAATAAGCAACAATGAATAACAGACAATTCAGTTTTCTGATCTGTAAAAAAGGAATGATGATGATATAGCATCTTGTGAGTTTTTTTGTGAAGGACAAATAAAAGAATGCATGCAAATACTTGGCATAGAGTGTGACATCTGAGGAATACTCATTGTAAATGACTTTTTATTATTAGCTGCATCTACTAGTACCTTGGGAAACCCTTTTATTGTAGGTGTGATAGGAGACATAGGAAAGCATGAAAGCTCTGGGGCTCATAGTTCCTGAATCTCCATTTATGTAGATGAAGCTTCTCTCAGGAACCTGCTTAGTGAGGCTTTACCACTCTCCTTTGGGAGCTGAAATAGGAGATAATGAACCATGCTCAGAAAGGAGAGATTCTCTCATATCCTGCAAGACCGTGGATTAGAATCAACTTTATTAAAGTCAGACAGGGCAATCATTCAAGGAGACCAACAAGACAGTCTTTCAGTTGATACAGCTGTCTTCTGTCATTTTCCCTGCTCTTTGCTGCTTTCTTTCAAATAAACTTTTAATCTTAAAGCTACCACAAGCAGGTGGGGGTAAAGGATGAGGTTTCAGTACTTTTGGCGGTCTAATGAGATGCCGGATGTGGCATTTCAGGGACTGGAGGGCAGTTGAGACGTGGAGGAGATTCCCAGGAAAGTTTTTAAGGCTTTTGGGATAATCTTTTAAAACAGGGAAATTAGCCCTTCTCTAGGCTCTGTGGGTCACCTAAGGGAGAAAAGATGGTTTCTAGTTGAAGGGGAATTGGGACTTCAGGTAGAAACACAGAACTTGAGAGTCTTATAGTTCAATCTATCCAGCCCCATGGGTCCCAACCCTGGCTGCACATTGGAGTTATCTGGTAACTTAAAAAAATATCACTGCCTTGACTTCATCCCCAGAAAAACTGATTTAATTGGTTTATGGTGAGTTTTAAGGATTCTCTTTTTAAAGCTCCCCAAGGGATGGTGTGACGCTGTGGGTTAATGTGCCAGACTGCAAAGCCATTTGAACTGCAAGGTCGGCAGCTCAAGCTCACCAGCTGCTCCTTGGAAACCCTATACAGGGTCGTTATGGGTCAGAATCGACTTGATGGCACTAAACAACAACAAGGAAGTCCTGGTGTTGTGTTATTTTGGTTAATGCGCCAGAATGCAAAGCTATTTGAACTGTAAGGTTGGTGGTTCAAGCTCACCTGCTGCTTCTTGTAAACCCTATACAGGGTTGCTATGGGTCAGAATTGACTTGACGGCATTTAACAACAACAACACCTAGTGATTTTAGTGTGCATCCAGGGATGAATGCCAATGATCTTATAAGCCCTTTTTATCTTGAGTGGATGAACAGAGACTTTAAGAACTGAAACAATTGAGCCTAAGTAGTGGCGAGACAGTCAATTATTGGCCATGATTTGAACTCAGACTTATGGCAAAATCTCTTCAGCACTAACACTTTGGTTCAATTTTCTTAGAGAATAGCTACAGTGTTTGTGGCTTTGAACTCAATTTGAATGCATGATTTAATATGCTAGTATACCCTGGTGTGGCAT
>NW_006409068.1:217868-219674 GCF_000296735.1 Chrysochloris asiatica
TGTTCTTGTTGGTTCTCAGTCCACAGAACTTCCTTTAGGATGTTTTTCAGAGCAAGGTTGGCTTTGGAAAAATCCCTTAGCTTCTGTTTGTCCTGGAATGTTTTGATTACACCATCATATTTGATTGACAGCTTGACCTAGAGGTTATCAGCCCGACTCATAGCCACTACACTACTAGACCTCCTTGTAGATTTAGGTTCATAAAACAAAAGCTAATCTGATGATGCAAAAGTCTGTTATTAAATCTATAGCTTGGTGATCCTTTCCAATTATTATAGCCCCTATTTTTTTTTTAATTTTGAAAAATGTTTTATTAACTCAGTCTTCTAGGAGTTGCAATTCACACCCCCACCATCACAGCATGTTGTGAAATCATTTACTGTAAGGAGGGAGATGAAATATTCCCCAGTAGCTGCCCTCCTCACATGCTGCTCCATTTAACCCTCTGTGGTCTGCTACATTTTCAACTACAGAACAAGTGCATCTTTATTCTGTGTGGCTGAATTGACAGAGAGAAATAAAAAAGAGAGAGAGAGAGAGACTGACAAAGTGGCAAAGCAATAGGAGAATAAACAATGGAAGATAGATTACAGGTCCAAGTACATTTTGGCTTATGCTTTGGGGAGATGCAAATGAAGACACTTCATTAATCTGTGTGATGGCCACATGCTCAATGTGGAGTAAGGAAAGAGAAAAGCACTCAACGAAGAGGACCAAAATGTCTGCAAGGGAGAAAGTCATAAAAATAAAGCTAACTCTATTTCAACTAAAGGAATTCTGGTTGAGTAGTAACTACGAATCAGGCTGCGAACCTTAAGGTCAGCGGTTCGAAACTACCAGCCCCTCCATGGGAGAAAGATGAGGCTTTCTACTCCCGTAAAGATTTACACCCTCGGAAACCCTGTACAGGGTCACTATGGGTTGGAACAGACTCAATGTCACTTAACAACAACAACAACAACAATTTCAACTAAGTACCCTGGACCATAAATTATATCCAAGGAGATGTAGCGAACTGACACAATGGATTGGAACACAGGCCCTTTCCCCCCACTCAATCTTGCCATAAAAGGTCTGGCTGTGGTTCAGTGAGAAGAGCCCGGGCTTTGGACCAAGATGGAGCTGGCTCTGTCACTGCTGGGAGCAGCGTGGCCTTTAACATGCCTCCAGCCATCTCTGAGCCTCTGTTTTAGCAGCAGTAGAAAACTAAACAAACTCAACCCAGAGGGCAGATCTGAGGACTGGAAATTACGTATGTAAAGCTACATGGCAGGGTAGTGCAACATTTCCATATCAAGAGTTCTAGCTACAAGGCAGATAAGTACAACTTTTCTCTACACAGAATTCTAGCTACTAGGCAGATGATTCCAATGTGTCTATATACAGAGAACTAGCTACATGTCAGAGTAGTCCAACATGTCCATATACAGGGTACTAGCTACATGGCAGAGGAGTCAAACACATCCATATACAGATATCTAGCTACATGGCAGATCAGTACAACATGTCCAATTACAGGGTACTAGCTACATAGAAGATGAGTCCAACATGTCTATATACTGAGAGCTTGCTACATGTCATAGTTGTACAAAATGTCCATATACAGAGTTCTAACTACATGGCAGATGTGTCCAACGTGTCCATATACTGAGAGCTAGTTACATGGCAGAGTAGTGCAACGTTTCCTTATACAGAGTTCTAGCTATAAGGCAGATGAGTCCAACTCGTCTATATACATAGAGCTAGCTACATGTCAGAGTAGTGTAACATGTCCATATACACGGTACTAGCTACAGGGCAGATGAG
>NW_006409068.1:220999-222730 GCF_000296735.1 Chrysochloris asiatica
AGCTACATGACAGATGTGTCCAACATGTCCTTATACTGAGAGCTAGCTCCATGGAAGAGCAGTCCAACATGTCCATATTCAGAGTAATAGCTACTTGTCAAATGAGTCCAACATTTCCATATACTGAGAGCTAACTACATGGCAGACAAGTTCAATATGTTCATATACAGAGAGCGAGCTACATGGCAGGGTAGGGCAACATTTCCCTATAGAGAGTTCTAGCTGCAAGACAGATGAGTGTAACTTGTCTATATACAGAATTCTAACTACAAAACAGATGATTCCAACATGTCTATATATAGAGAACTAGCTACATGGCAGAGTAGTCCAACATGTCCATATACAGGGTACTAGCTACATGGCAAATGAGTCCAACATGTCCATATACTGAGAGTTAGCTAAATGCAGATGAGTCCAACATGTCCATATACTTAGAGGTTGCTACATGTCAGACGAGTGCAAAATGTCCATATACAGAAAGCTAGCTACATGGCAGTGCAGTGCAACATTTACATGTACAGAGTTCTAGCTACATGGCATATGTGTCCAACGTGTCCGTAGACTGAGAGCTCACTACATTGCAGACAAATCCAATATGTTCATATACATAGAGCTACCTAATTGGCAGATCAGTCCAACATATCCATGTACAGAGAGATAGCTACATGGCAGACGAGTCCAAAATGTCCATATACAGAGAGTTAGCTACATGGCAGGGTAGAGCAACATTTCTATAGACAGAGTTCTAGCTACAAGGCAGATGAATTCAACTTGTCTATTTAAAGAAAGCTAGCTACATGGTAGACTAGTGCAACATGTCCATATACAGGGTACTAGCTACATGGCAGATGAGTCCAACATGTCGATATGATGAAAGCTAGCTGCATGAGAGACAAGTCCAGTATGTTCATATACAGAGAGCTAGCTAGATGGCAGGGTAGTGCCACATTTCCATATACTGGGTTCTAGCTACATGACAGATGTGTCCAACATGTCCATATACTGAGAGCTAGCTCCATGGCAGAGTAGTCCAACATGTCCGTATTCAGAGTACTAGCTACATGGCAAATGAGACCAACATTTCCGTATACTGAGAGCTGACTACATGGCAGATACATCCAATATGTTCATATACAGAGAGCGAGCTACATGGCAGGGTAGTGCAACATTTCCATATCGAGAGTTCTAGCTACAAGGCAGATAAGTACAACTCGTCTATACACAGAATTCTAACTACAAGGCAGATGATTCCAATGGGTCTATATACAGAGAACTAGCTACATGGCAGAGTAGTCCAACATGTCCATATACAGGGTACTAGCTACATGGCAGATGAGTCGAACATGTAAATATACTGAGATCTAGCTACATGGCATATCAGTACAACATGTCCAATTACAGGGTACTAGCTACATGGCAGATGAGTCCAACATGTCTATATACTGAGATCCTCTACATGCCAGACGAGTCCAAAGTGTCCATATACAGAGAGCTAGCTACATGACAGAGTAGTACAAAATGTCCATATACAGAGTTCTAACACATGGCAGATGTGTCCAATGTGTCCATATACTGAGAGCTAATTACATGGCAGAGTAGTGCAACATTTCCTTATACAGAGTTCTAGCTGTAAGGCAGATGAGTCCAACTTGTCTATATACATAGAGCTAGCTACATGTCAGAGTAGTTTAACATGTCCATATAAATGGTACTAGCTACAGGGCAGATGAG
>NW_006409068.1:223640-227146 GCF_000296735.1 Chrysochloris asiatica
ACTTGTCCATATACTGAGAGCCACCTACATGGCAGACAAGTCTAATATATTCATTTACAGAGAGCTTCCTAATGGCAGATCAGTTCAACATATTCAATATGCTCATATACAGAGAGCTACCAACTTGGCAGATCAGCTCACCATATCCATGTACAGAGAACTATCTACATGGCAGACGAGTCCAAAATGTCTATATACAGAGAGCTAGCTAGATGGCAGGGTAGTGAAACATTTCCATATACAGAGTTCTAGCTAGAAGGCAGATGAGTCAAACTTGTCTATATACAGAGTTAGCTACATGGCAGAGTAGTGCAACATTTCCATATACAGTGTTCTATCTACATGGCAGATGTGTCTAACGTGTCCATATATTGAGACCTAGCTACATGGCCGAGTAGTCAACATGTCCATATTCAGGGTACAAGCTACATGACAGATGTGTCCAAAGTGTCCATATACTGAGAACCACCTACATGGCAGACAATTCCAATATATTAATATAAAGAGAGATCCCTACTTGGAAGATCATTTCAACACATTTCATGTACAGTGAGCTAGCTACATGGCAGATGAGTCCAAAATGTCCACATACAGAGAGCTAGCTACATGACAGGGTTGTGCCACATGTCCATATACAGAGTTATAGCTACAAGTTTGATGTGTCCAAGGTGAATATACACTGAGAGCTAGCTACATGGCAGAGTAGTGCATCATTTCCATATACAGAGTTCAAGCTACATAGCAGATGAGTTCAAAGTGTTCATATACTGAGAGCTAGCTACATGGCAGACAATTTCAATATGTTCATATACACAGAGCTACCTACTTCGCAGATAAGTGTAACATATCCATGTACAGAGAGGTAGCTACATGGATCACAAGTCCAAAATGTCCATATACAGAGCTAGCTACTTGGCAGAGCAGTGCAACCTTTCCATATACAGAGTCCTAGCTACATGGCAGATGTGTCCAAGGTGTCCGTATATTGAGAGCTACCTATAAGGAAGACAAGTCCAATATGTGTATATACAGAGAGCTATCTATTTGGCAGATCAGTCCAACATATCCATGTACAGGAATAGCTACATGGCAAATGAGTCCAAAATGTCCATATACAGAGAGCTAGCTACATGGCATTGTGATACAACATTTCCATATACAAACTTCTAGCTACAAGGCAGATGAGTCCAACTTGTCTATATACAGAGAGCTAGCTACATGGAAGATTAGTGCAATATTTCCATATAAAGAGTTCTAGCAACATGATAAATGTGTCCAATGTGACCATATACTATGAGCTAGCGACATGGCAGGCAAGTGCAATATATTCATATACAGAAAGCTACCTACTTGGCCGATCAGTCCAACATATCAATTAACAGAGAGCTAGGTACATGGCAGGGTAATGCAACATTTCCATTTACAGAGTTCTATCTACATGGCAGAAGTGTACAAAGTGTCCATATACTGGGAGCTGCTACTTGGCAGAGTAGTCCAACATGCCCATGTACAGCGTATTAGCTACATGGCAGATGAGTCTTACTTGTCTATATACAGAGAGCTAGCTACATGGCAGAGCAGTCCAACATGTCCATATACAGGGTACTAGCTACATGGCAGATGAGTCCAACATGTGATTATGCTGAGAGCTGGCTACATGGCACAGTAGTCCAATATGTTCCTATACAGAGAGCTACCTACTTGGGAGATTAGTCGAACATATCCATGTTAGAAAGCTAGCTACATGGCAGATGACTCCAAAATGTCTATATACAGAGAGCTAGTTTCATGGCAGGGTAGTGAAACATTGCCATATACAGAGTTCTAGCTACATGATACACGTGTCCAATATGTGCATATACTAACAGCTACCTACATGGCAGATTATTCCAAAATATCCATGCAAAGACACCTAGCTACATGTCAAACTAGTCCAAAATGTCCATATACAAAGAGCTAGGTAAATGGCAGAGTACTGCATCATTTCCATATACAGAGTTCGAGCTACATGGCAGATGAGGCGAAAGTGTTCGTATAATGAGAGGTAGTTACATGGATGAGTAGTCTAACATGTCCATATACAGGGTAATAGCTACCTGGTTAATGTGTCCAACATGTCCCTATACCGAGAGCTGGCTACATGGTAGACAACTCCAATATGTTCATATACAGAGAACTACCTAGTTTTCATATCAGTCCAACATATCCATGTACAGAGAACTAGCTACATGGCAGATGAGTCCAAAAAGTCCATATACAGAGAGCTAGCTACATGGCAGGGTAGTACAACCTTCCAATATACAGAGTTCTAGCTACAAGGCAGATGAGTCCAACTTGTGTATATACACAGAGCTAGCTACAGTGTAGGGTAGTGAAACATTTCCATATACAGAGTACTAGCTACAAGGCAGATGAGTCCAACTTGTCTATATACAGAGAGCTACCTACTTGGCAGATCTTTCCAACATATCCATATACAGAGAGCTAGCTCATGGCAGATGAGTCCATAATGTCCACATACAGAGAGCTAGGCACAGGGCATGGTAGTGCAAAATTTCCATATACAGAGTTCTAGCTAAGAGGCAGATAAGTCCAACTTGTCTATATACAGAGAGCTAGCTACATGGCAGAGTTTTGCAACATTTCCATGTACAAACAGCAAGCTACATGGCCAATCAGCCCAGTTTGTCTATATACTGAGAGCTAGCTACATGGTAGAGTCGTGCAACATGTCCATATACAGGGTAGTAGCTACATGGCAGATGAGTCCAACATGTCCATACACTGAGAGCTAGCTACATGGCAGACAAGTCCAAGATGTCCATATACAGAGAGCTAGCTACATGGCAGGGTAGTGCAACATTTCCATATACAGAATTCTAGTTACATGGCAGATATGTCCAATGAATCTATAAACTTAGCGATAACTACATGGTAGATCAGTCCAAAATATCTATGCATAAGGAGCTGGCTACATGTCAGAGGAGTCCAAAATGTCCATATGCAGAGAGCTAGCTTAATGTCAGAGTAGTGAATCAGTTCCATATACGGAGTTCAAGCTACATGGCAGATGAACCCAAGTGTTCACATACTGAGAGCTAGCTACATGTCAGAGTAGTCCAACATGTCCATATAAAGGGTACTAACTACATAGCAGATGTATCCAACGTGTCCATATACTGAGAGCTAGTACATGGCAGAAAACTCCAATATGTTCATATACAGAGAACTACCAACTAGCCGATCAGTCCAACATATCCATGTACAGAGCGCTAGCTACATGGCAGACGAGTCCAAATTGTCCATATATAGCTAGCAACATGGCAGGGTGGTGCAACATTTCCATATATAAGTTCTAGCTACAAGGGAGATGAGTCCAACTTATCTATATACACAGAGCTAGCTACATGTCAGAGTACTGCAACATTTCCATATACAGAGTTCTAGCTACAAGTTACATGTATCCAACTTGTCCATATACTGAGAGTTAGCTACATGGCAGAGTA
>NW_006409068.1:227431-229725 GCF_000296735.1 Chrysochloris asiatica
AACAACAACAACAACAACAACAACCTACATGGCAGAGTAGTCCTACATGTCCATATTCAGAGTAGTAGCTACATGGCAGATGTGTTCAACGTGTCCATACTGAGAGTCACCTACATGGCAGACAGGTCCAATATGTTCATATACAGAGAGCTACCTACTTAGCAGATCAGTCCAACATATCCATGTACAGAGAGCTAACTACATGGCAGATACGGCCAAAATATCCATATACAGAGAGCTAGCTACATGGCAGGGTAGTGCAACATTTTCATATACAGAGTTCTAGCTACCAGACAGATGAGTCTAACTTGTCTATATACAGAGAGCTAGCTACATGGCAGAGTAGTGCAACATTCCCATATACAGAGTTCTAGGTACATGGCAGATGTGTCCAACTTGGCCATATACTGAGAGCTACCTACGTGGCAGAGTAGTCCAACATGTCCATATACAGTGTACTTGCTACATGGCAGATGAGTCCAACATGTTCATATACTGAGAGCTAGCTACATGGCAGACAAGTCCAAAATGGTCATATACAGAGAGCTCCCTACTTGGCACATCAGTTCCACATATCTATATACACAGAGATAGCTACATGGAAGACGATTCCAAAATGTCCATATACAGAGAGATAGCTATATGGCAGGGTAGTGCAACAGTTCCATATACAGAGATCTAGCTACATGGCCGATGTGTCCTAGGTGTACATACACTGAGAGCTAGCTACATGGCAGAGTAGAGCATCATTTCAATATACAGAGTTCAAGCTACATGGCAGATAAGTCCAAAGTGTTCATATACTGAGAGTTAGCTACATGGCAGACAAGTTCAATATGTTCATATACACAGAGCTACGTATTTCTCAGATCACTGTAACATATCCATGTATAGAGAGCTAGCTACATGGCAGATGAGTCCAAAATGTCCATATACAGAGAGCTAGCTACATGGCAGAGTAGTTCAACTTTTCCATATGCAGAGTTCTAGCTACATGGCAGATGTGTCCATACGTTGAGAACTAGCTACATGGCAGAGTAGTCCAACATGTCCCTATACAGGGTACAAGCTACATCACAGAGGGGTCCAACATGTCCATATACTGAGAGCTAGCTACATGGTAGACAATTCCAATATGTTCATATACAGAGAGCTACCTACTTGGCAGATCAGTCCAACATATCCATGTACAGATAGCTAGCTGCATTTCAGACAAGTCCAAAATGTCCATATATAGAGATCTAGCTACATGGCAGGATAATGCAACATTTCCATATACAGAGTTCTAGCTAAATGGCAGATAAGTCCAACATGTCCATATACTGAGAGCTAGCTACATGGCAGAAAAGTCCAGTGTGTTCATAAACAGATAGCTACCTACTTGGAAGATCAGTCAAACATATCCATGTACAGGGTAGAAGAGTCCAAAATGTCCATATAAAGAGAGCTACCTACATGGCAGGGTAGTGCAACATTTCCATATAAAGTGTTCTAGTTACATGGCAGATGTGTCCAACCTGTCTATAAACTGAGAGCTACCTACATGTCAGATCAGTCCAAAATATCCATTTACAGAAAGCTAGCTACAAGGCAGGGTAGTGCAACAATTCCATATACAGAGTTCTAGATACAAGGCATATGAGTCCAACAAGTTTATATACAGAGAGCTACCTATATGGCATGTTAGTGCAACATTTTCATATACAGAGTTCTAACTACAAGACAGATGAGTCCAACTTGTCTATATACTAAGAGCTAGCTCCATGGCAGAGTAGTCCAACATGTCCATATAAAGAGTACTAGCTACATGGCAGATGTGTTCAATGTGTCCATATACTGAGAGCTAGTACATGGCAGGGCAGATAAATCCAATATGTTCAATAACAGAGAGCTACCTACTTGGCCAAACAGTGCAACATACCCATGTACAGTGAGCTAGCTACATGGCAGACGAATCCAAAATGTCCATATACAGAGAGGTAGCTACATGGCAGGGTAGTGCAACATTTAAATATACAGAGTTCTAGCTAAAAGTCAGATGAGTCCAACATGTCTATATACAGAGAACTAGCTACATGGCAGGATAGTGCAACATTTCCATATACAGAGTTCTAGATACAAGAGCGATGAGTCCAACTTGTCTATAATTTGAGTGCTACCAACATAGAAGAATAATCCAACATGTCTATATTCAGAGGGCTAGCTACAAGGCAGATGAGTCCAACATGTCTTTATACAGACAGGTAGCTACATAGCAGGGTATTGCAACATTTCCATATACAGAGTTCTAGGTA
>NW_006409068.1:229825-240246 GCF_000296735.1 Chrysochloris asiatica
ATATACAGAGAGTAAGCTACATGGCAGAGTAGTGCAACATTTCCATATACAGAGTTCTAGCTACATGGCAGATGTGTCCACCGTGTCTATAAACTGAGAGTTACCTACATGACAGATTAGTCCAAAATATCCATACACAGATAGCTAGCTATATGTCAGACGAGTGCAAAATGCCCGTATACAGAGAGCTAACTACATGGCAGAGTAGTGCATCATTTTCATTTACAGTATTCAATCTAAATGGTAGATGAGCCCAAGTGTTCATATACTGAGAGCGAGCTACATGGCAGAGTAGGCCAACATGTCCATATAAAGAGTACTAGAGCCATATACTGAGAGCTAACTACATGGCACATCAGTCCAAAATACCCATGCACAGAGAGCTAGCTACATGTCAGATGAATCCAAGATGTCCAAATACAGAGAGCTAGCTACATGGCAGAATAGTGCAACATTTCCAAACATAGAGTTCTAGCTACAAGACAGATGAGTCCAACTTGTCCATATACTGAGAACTACCTACATGGCAGATCAGTCCAAGATATCCATACACAGATTGCTAGCTGCATGTTAGACGAGGCTAAAATGTCCATATACAGAGAGCTAGCTCCAAGGAAGAGTAGTGCATAATTTCCAAATACAGAGTTCAAGCTACATGGCAGACTAGTCCAAAATGTCCATATACAGAGTTCAAGCTACATGGCAGATGAGTCTAAAGTGTTCATATACTTAGAGCTAGCTACATGGGTGAGTAGTCAAACATGTCCATATACAGGGTACTAGCAACCTGGCTAATGAGTCCAACATATCCATATACTGAGAGCTAGCTACATGGCAGACAACTCCAATATGATCACATAAAGAGAGCTACCTGCTTGCCAGATCAATCCAACATATCCATGAATAGAGAGCTAGCTACATGGCAGACTAGTACAAAATGTCCATATACAGAGAGCTAGCTACATGGCAGGGTAATGCAACATTTCCATATACAGAGTTCTACCTACAAGGCAGATGAGTCCAAGTTGTCTATATAAAGAGAGCTACTGATATGTTGGCAGATCAGTCCAACATATCCAAGTACAGAGAAGTAGCTACATGGCAGACAAGTCCAATATGTTCATATACATAGTTCTAGCTACATGGAAGATGTGTCCATCCTGTCCATATACTGAGAGCTAGCTATATGAAAGATGAGACCAAAATGTCCATATGCAGAGAGGTAGCTACATGTCACGGTAGTACAACATTTCCATATACAGAGCTCTAGCTACAAGGCAGATGAATCCAACAAGTCTATATACAGAGAGCTACCTATCTGGCATGTTAGTGCAATATTTTCATATACAGAGTTCTACCTACAAGGCAGATGAGTCCAAGTTGTCTATATACAGAGAGCTAGCTACATGGTAGAGCAGTGAAACATTGCCTTATACAGAGTTCTAGCTACAAGGCCAATGAGTCCAACTTTTCCATATAATGAGAGCTACCAACATGGAAGAGTAGTCCAACATGTCTATATGCTGAGAGCTAGCTACAAGGCAGGGTAGTGCAACATTTCCATATACACAGTTCTAGCTACAAGAAAGATGAATCCAACCTGTCCATATATTGAGAGCTAGCTACATGGCAGACAAGTCCAATATGTTCATATACAGAGAGCTACCTACTTGGCAGATCAGTTCAACATATCCATGTACACAGAACTAGCTAGATGTCAGATGAGTCCAAAATGTACAGAGAGCTAGCTTTGTGAGAGGGTAGTGGAACATTTCCATATACATATTTCTAGCTACAAGACAGATGAGTCCAACATGTGTTTATATATTTAACTTCATGGCAGGATAATGCAGCATTACCACATACAAAGTTCTAGCAACATGACACATGTGTCCAACGTGTCCATATATTGAGGGCTAGCTAAATGGCTAAGTAGTCCAACATGTCCATATTTTGGGTACTAGCTACAAGGCAGAAGACTCCAACATGTCCACATACTGAGAGCCACCTATATGGCAGATAAGTCCAATATGTTCATATACAGAGAACTACCTACTTGGCAGATCAGTCCAACTTATCCATGTACAGAGAGCTAGATACATGGCAGACAAGTCCAAAATGTCCATATAAAAAGAGCTAGCTACATGGCAGAGTAGTGCAACATCTCCATATACAGAGTTCTAGGTACAAGGCAGAGGATTCCAACTTGTCCATATACAGATAGCTAGCTATATGGCAGGGTAATGCAACATTTCCATATACAAAGTTCTAGCTACAAGGCAGATGAGAACAAATTGTCTATATACAGAGAGCTAGCTATATGGCAGAGTACTCTAACATGTCTATATTCAGAGTTCTAGCTATATGGCAGATGTTTCTAACGTGTCCATATACTGAGCGCTACCTATATGGCAGACAACTCCAGTACGTTCATATAAAGAGAGCTAACTACTTGGCAGATCAATTCAACATATCCATGTACAGAGAGCTAGCTATATGGCAGACCATTCCAAAGTGTTCATATACAGAGAGTTAGTTACATGGCAGGGTAGTGACATATTTCCATACACAGAATTCTAGGTACAAGGCAGATGAGTCTAACTTGTCTAGATACAGATATCTAACTACATGGAAAGGTAGTGCAACATTTCCATATACAGAATTCTAGCAACATGGCAGATGTGTGCAACGTGTCCATATACTGAGACCAACCTACAGGGCAGACAAGAACAATATGTTCATATACAGAGAGTTGCCTACTTAGCAGATCAGTCCAACATATCCATGTACAAAGAGCTAGCTACTTGGCAGACGAGTCCAAAATGTCCATATAAAGAGAGCTATCTACATGGCAAGGTAGTGCAACATTTCCATGTACAGAGTTATAGCTACATGCCAGATGAGTCCATCTTGTCTATATATAGAGACCTAGCTACATGGTAGAGTAGTGCAACATTTCCATATACAGAGTTCGAGTTACATGGCATATGTGACCAACGTGTACATATACCGAGAGCTGGCTACATGGCAGATGTGTCCAAAGTGTCCATATACTGAGAGGCACATACAGGGCAGACAAGTCAAATATGTTCATATAGAGAGAGCTACCTACTTATCAGATCAGTCCAACATATCCAGGTACAGAGAGATACCTACATGGCATACGAGTCCAAAATGTCAATGTACAGACAGTTAGCTACATGGCAGTGTAGTGCAACATTTCAATATACAGAGTTCTAACTAAAAGGCAGATGAGTCCAACTTATCTATATACAGAGTGATAGCTACATGGCAGAGTACTGCAACATTTCCATATACAGACTTCTAGGTACATGGCAGATGTGTCCAATGTGTCCATACACTGAGAACCAACTACAAGGAAGAGCAGTCCAAGATGTCCATATACAGGGTACTAGCTACATGTCAGATGATTCCAACATGTCCATATATTGAAAGCTAGCTACATGGCAGACAAGTCCAATATGTTCATACACAGGAGCTACCTACTTGGCAGATCAGTTCAACGTATCCATGTACAGAGAGCTAGCAACATGGTAAACGAGTCCAAAATTTCCATATACAGAAAGCTAGCTACATGGCAGGGTAGTGTAACATTTCCATATACAGAGTTCTAGCTACATGGCAGATGTTTCCAACGTGTCTATATACTGAGAGTTAGCTACATGGAAGAGTAGTCCATCTAGTCCATATTTATGGTAGTAGCTACATGGCAGATGTGTCCAAAGTCTCCATATACTGAGAGCCACCTACAGGGCACACAAGTCCTATATGTTCATATACAGAGAGCTACCTACTTGGCAGATCAGTCCAATATATATATGTACAGAGAGCTAGCTACATTGCAAACGAATCCAAAGTGTCCATATACAGAGAGATAGCCACATGGCAGGGTAGTGCTACATTTCCATATACAGAGTTCTAACTAACAGGCAGATGATTCCAATTTGTCTATATAGAGAGAGCTAACTACATGGAAGAGTATTGCAACATTTCCATATACAGACTTCTAGGTATAATGGCAGATGTGTCCAAAGTGTCCATACACTGAGAGCCAACTACAAGGAAGAGCAGCCCAACATGTCCATATTTAGGGTAATAACTACATGGCAGATGTGTCCAACGTGTCCATATACTGAGAGCCACCTAAAGGGCAGAGAACTACAATATGTTCATATACAATGAGCTACCTACTTATCAGATAAGTCCAACATATCCATGTACAGAGAGCTAGCTACATGGCACACGAGTCCAAAATGTCCATATACAGACAGTTAGCTACATGGCAGTGTGGTACAACATTTCCATATACAGAGTTCTAACTAAAAGGCAGATGATTCCAAGTTGTCTATATACAGAGAGCTGTCTACATGGCAGTGTAGTGCAACATTTCCATATAGAGAGCTCTAACTACAAGGCAGATGAGTCCAACTTGTCTATATAAAGAGAGCTAGCTACATATCAGAGTAGTGCAACATTTCCATATACAGACTTCTAGGTACATGGCAGATGTGTCCAAAGTGTCCATACACTGAGAGCCAACTACAAGGAAGAGCAGTCCGAGATGTCCATATACAAGGTACTAGCTACATGTCAGATGATTCCAACAGGTCCATGTATTGAGAGTTAGCTACATAGAAAACAAGTCCAATATGTTCATAAACAGGAGCTACCTACTTGGCAGATCAGTTCAACATATCCATGTACAGAGAGCAAGCATCATGGCATAGGAGTCCAAAATTTCCGTATACAGAAAGCTAGCTACATGGAAGGGTAGTGAAAAATTTCCATATACAGGGTTCTAGCTACATGACATGTTTCCAACATGTCTATATACTGAGAGCTAGCTACATGGTAGAGTAGTCCAACATGTCCATATTTAGGGTAGTTGCTACATGGCAGATGTGTCCAAAGTGTCCATATACTGAGAGCCACCTACAGGGCACACAAGTCCTATATGTTCATTTACAGAGAGCTAACTACTTGGCAGATCAGTCCAACATATCCATGTACAGAGACCTAGCTACATGGCAGTCGAGTCCAAAATATCCATATACAGAGAGCTACCTACATGGCAGGGTAGTGCAACATTTCCTCATACAGAGTTCTAGCTACATGGCAAATGTATACAACGTGTCCATATACTGAGAGCTGCCTACAAGGCAGACAAGTCCAATATGTTCATATACATAGAGCTACCTACTTATCAGATCAGTCCAACATATACATGTACAAAGAGCTAGGACATGACAGACAAGTCCAATGTGTCCCTATACAGAGAGTTAGTTACATGACAGTATAGTGCAACATTTCCAAATACAGAGTTCTAACTAAAAGGCAGATCATTCCAATGTGTCTATATACAGAGAGCTAGCTACATGGCAGTGTATTGCAACATTTCCATATATAGAGTTCTAACTACAAGCAGATGAGTCCAACATGTCTATATATAGAGAGCTAGCTACATGGCAGAGTACTGCAACATTTCCATATAAAGAGTTCTAGCTACAAGGCAGATGAGTTCAACTTGTCTATATACAGACAGCTAGCTACATGGCTTCACACTGCAACATGTCCATATACAGAGTTCTAGCTACATGGCAGATGTGTTCAACGTGTCCATATTCTGAGAGCTAGCTACATGGCAGACAATTCCAATGTGTTCATCTACAGAGAGCTAAATACTTGGCAGATCAGTCCAACATATCCATGTACAGAGAGCTAGGACATGGCGGACAAGTCCAAAATGTCCATACAAAGAGAGTTAGCTACATGGCAGTGTAGTGCAACATTTCCATATATAGAGTTCTAACTCCAAGGCAGATGACTCCAACTTGTCTATATACAGAGAGCTAGCTAGATGGCATTGTAGTGCAACATTTCAATATATAGAGTTCTAACTACAAGGCAGATGAGTCCAACTTGTCTATATACAGAGAGCTAGCTACATGGCAGAATAGTGCAACTTTTCTATTTAAACAGTGCTAGGTACATGGCAGATGTGTCCAATGTGTCTATACACCGAGAGGCAACTACATGTCAGAGCAGTCAAAGATGTCCATATACAGGGTACTAGCTAAATATTTTCCATATATTCAGAGCTAGCTACATCGCAGCAAAGTCCAATATGTTCATATACAGAGAGGTAACTATTTGGCAGATCAGTTCAACATATACATGTACAGAGAGCTAGCTACATGACAGGGTAGTGTAACATTTCCATATACAGAGTTCTAGATACATGGCATATGTTTCCAACATGTCCATATACTGAGAGCTAGCTACATGGTAGAATAGTCCAACATGTCCATATTTAGATTAGTAGCTACATGGCAGATGTGTCCAACATGTCCATACACAGAGAGCCACCTACAGGGTAGACAAGTCCAATATGTTCATATACAGAGAGCTACCTACTTAGTAGATCAGTCCAACATATCCATGTACAGAGAGCTAGCTACATGGCAGACGAGTCCAAAATGTCCATATAAAGAGAGCTAGCTAAAAGGCAAGGTAGCGTAACATTTCCATATACAGAGTTATAGCTACATGGCAGATGAGCCCAACTTGTCTATATACAAAGAGCTAGCTACATGACAGAGTAGTGCAACATTTCCATATACAGAGTTCGAGCTACATGGCAGATGTGTCCAACGTGAACATACACTGAGAGCTAGCTACATAGTAGAGTAGTCCAACATGTCCATATTTAGGATAGTAGCTGCATGGCAGATGTGTCCAACGTGTCCATATACTGAGAGCCACCTACAGGGCAGAAAAGTAAATACATTCATACACAGAGAGCTACCTACTTACCAGATCAGTCCAACATATCCATGTACAGAGAGCTAGCTACATGGCAGTTTACTGTAACATTTCCATATACAGAGTTCTAGCTACATGGCATATGTTTCCAACATGTCCATATACTGAGAGCTAGCTAAATGGTACAGTAGTCCAACATATCCATATATAGGGTAGTAGCTACATGGTAGATCTATCCAACATGTCCCTATACTGAGAGCCACCTACAGGACAGACAATTCCAATATGTTAATATACAGAGAGCAACCTACTTATCAGATCAGTCCAACATATCCATGTACAGAGAGCTAGCTACATGGCAGACGAGTCCAAAATGTCCATATACAGACAGTTAGCTACATGGCAGTGTAGTGCAACCTTTCCATATACAGATTTCTAAGTAAAAGGCAGATGATTCCAACTTGTCTATATACAGAGAGCTAGCTATATGGCAGTGTATTGCAACATTTCCATATACAGAGTTCTAACTACAAGGCAGATGAGTCCAACTTGTCTATATATAGAAAGCTAGCTACATGGAAGAGTACTGCAACATTTCCATATACAGACTTCTAGGTACATGGCAGATGTGTCCAATGTGTCCATACAATGAGAGCCAACTACAAAGAAGAGCAGTCCAAGATGTCCATATACAGGGTACTAGCTATATATTGTCCATATATTCAGAGCTAGCTACATTGCAGACAAGTCCAATATGTTCATACACAGAGAGCTAACAACTTGGCAGATCAGTTCAAAATATCCATGTACAGAGAGCTAGCTACATGGCAGGTTACTGTAACATTTCCATATACAGATTTCTAGCTACATGGCATATGTTTCCAACATGTCATATACTGAGAGTTAGCTAAATGGTACAGTAGTCCAACATGTCCATATCTAGGGTAGTAGCTACATGGCAGACGTATCCAACGTGTCCATATACTGAGAGCCACCTACAGGACAGTCAAGTCCAATATGTTCATATACAGAGAACTACCTACTTATCAGATCAGTCAAACATATCCATGTAGAGATAGCTAACTACATGGCAGATGAGTCCAAAATGTCCATATACAGACAGTTAGCTACATGACAGAGTAGTGCAACATTTCCATATACAGAGTTCTAACTAAAAGGCAGATGATTCCAACTTGTCTATATACAGAGAGCTAGCTACATGGTAGTGTAGTGCAACATTTCCATATACAGAATTCTAACTACAAGGCAGATGAGTTCAACTTGTCTATATAGAGAGAGCTAGCTACATGGCAGAGTACTGCAACATTTCCATATACAGACTTCTAGGTACATGGCAGATGAGTCCAATGTGTCCATACAATGAGAGCCAACTACAAGGAAGAGCAGTCCAAGATGTCCCTACACAGGGTACTAGCTACATGTCAGATGATTCCAACAGGTCCATATATTGAGAGCTAGCTACATGGCAGACAAGTCCAATATGTTCATATACAGGAGCTACCTACTTGGAAGATCAGTTCAACATATCCATGTACAGAGAGCTAGCAACATGGCAGTCGAGTCCAAAATTTCCATATACAGAAAGCTAGCTACATGGCAGGCTAGTGTAACCTTTCCATATACAGAGTTCTAGCTACATGGCAGATGTTTCCAACGTGTCTATACACTAAGAGCTAGCTACATAGTAGAGTAGTCCAACATGCCCATATTTAGGGTAGTAGCTACATGGCAGATGTGTCCAAAGTGTCCATATACTGAGAGCCACCTACAGGACAGACAAGTCCTATATGTTCATATACAGAGAGCTACCTACTTGGCAGATCAGTCCAACATATCCATGTACAGAGAGCTACCTACATGGCAGACGAGTCAAAAATGTCCATATACAGAGTGATAGCCACATGGCAGGGAAGTGCAACATTTCCATATCAGAGTTCTAGCTACAAGGCAGATGAGTACAAATTGTCTATATACAGAGAGCTACCTACATGGCAGAGTAGTGCATCATTCCCATATACAGAGTTCAAGCTACATGGCAGATCAGTTCAAAATATCCATGTACAGAGAGCTAGTTACATGGCAGAGCAGTCCAACATGTCTATATACACGGTAATAGCTCCATGTCAGATGAGTCCAACATGTCCATATATTGAGAGGTAGCTACATGGCAGCCAAATCCAATATGTTCATATACAGAGATCTACCTACTTGGCAGATCAGTTCAACATATCCATGTACAGAGAGCTAGCTACATGGCAGGGTAGTGCAACATTTCCATATACAGAGTTCTAGCTGCATGGCAGATGTGTCCAATGTGTCCATATACTGAGAGCTAGCTTCATGGCAGAGTAGTCCAACTTGTCCATATTCAGGGGAGTGGAAACATGGCAGACGTTTCCAACGTGTACATATACTGAGAGCCAACTACAGGGCAGACAAATCCAATATGTTCATATACAGAGAGCTACCTACTTAGCAGATCAGTCCAACATATCCATGTACAGAGAGCTAGCTACATGGCAGACGAGTCCAAAATGTCTATAGAAATAGACCTATCTATATGACAAGGTAGTGTAACATTTCCATATACAGAGTTATAGCTCCAAGGCAGAGGATTCCAACTTGTCTATATACAGAGAGCTAACTACATGGTAGGGTAGTGTAACATATCCATATACAGAGTTCTAGCTACTTGGCAGATGTTTCCTACGTGTCTATATACTGAGAGCTAGCTACATGGTAAAGTAGTCCAACATGTCCATATTTAGGGTAGGAGCTACATGGCAGACATGTCTAAAATGTCCATATACTGAGAGCCACCTACAGGGTAGACAAGTCCAATATGTTCATTTACAGAGAGCTACCTACTTAGCAGATCAATCCAACATATCCATGTACAGAGATCTAGCTACATGGCAGACGAGTCCAAAATGTCTATACAAATAGAGCTATCTACATGACAAGGTAGAGCAACATTTCCATATACAGAGCTATAGCTCCAAGGCAGAGGAGTCCAACTTATCTATACACAGAGAGCTAGCTACATGGTAGAGTAGTGCAACATTTCCATATACAGAGTTCTAGCTACATGGCAGATGTGTCCAACGTGTACATATACTGAGAGTTAGCTACACGGTAGAGTAGTTCAACATATCCATATTTAGGGTAGTAGCTGCAAGGCAGATGTGTCCAATGTGTCCATATACTGAGAGCCACCTACAGGGCAGAAAAGCCCAATATGTTCGTATACAGAGAGCTACCTACTTATCAGATACGTCCAACATATCCATGCACAGAGAGCTAGCTACATGGCAGACGAGTCCAAAATTTCCATTTACAGAAAGCTAGATATATGGCAGGATAGTGTAACATTTCCATATACAGAGTTCTAGCTACATGACAGATGTTTAAACGTGTCTATATTCTGAGAGCTAGCTACATGGTAGAGTAGTCCAACATGTCCATATTTAGGGTAGTAGCTACATGGCAGATGTGTCCAACGTGTGCATATACTGAGAGCCACCTACAGGGCAGACAAATCCAATATGTTCATATACAGAGAGCAACCAACTTATCAGATCAGTCCAACATATACATGTACAAAGAGCTACCTACTT
>NW_006409068.1:244294-245124 GCF_000296735.1 Chrysochloris asiatica
GGGTAGTGCAACATTTCCATATACAGAGTTCTAGCTACATGGCAGATGTGTACAAGGTGTCCATATATTGATTGCTAGCTACATGGCAGACAAGTCCAATATGGTCATATACAGTGAGCTACCTAATTTGCAGATCAGTCCAACATATCCATGCACAGAGTGCTAGGGCATGGGAGACGAGTACAAAATGTCCATATACAGAGACCTAGCTACAAGGCATGGTAGTGCAACATTTCCATATACAGAGTTCTAGCTACATGGCAGATGAGTCCAACTTGTTTATATACAGAGAGCTAGCTACATGGCTTCATATTGCAACATTTCCATATACAGAGTTCTAGCTACTTGGCAGATGTGTCCATGGAGTCCATATACTGAGAGCTAGCTACATGACAGACAATTCCAATATATTCATATACACAGGTCTACCCACTTGTCATATCAGTCCAACATATCCATGTACAGAGAGCTTGCTACATGGAAGACGAGTCCAAAATGTCCATATTCAGAGAGCTACCTGCATGGCAGGGCAGTGCAACATTTCCATATTCAGAGTTCTAGGTACAAGGCAGATGAGTCCAAGTTGTCTATATAGCGAGCTAACTACATGACAGAGTAGTGCAACACTTCCATATATAGAGTGCTAGCTACATGGCAGATGTGTACAACATGTCCATATACTGAGAGCTAGCTACATGGCAGGAAAGGTCAATTTGTTCGTATAGAGAAAGCTGCATAGTTTACAGATCAGTCCAACATATCCATGTACAGAGAGCTAGCTTCTTGGAAGACGAGTCCAAAATATCCATATACAAAGAGTTAGCTACATG
>NW_006409068.1:246989-248205 GCF_000296735.1 Chrysochloris asiatica
CTGAGAGCTAGCTACATGGCAGACAAGTCCAATTTTTCATATGCAGAGAGCTACCAACTTAGCAGATCAGTCCAGCATATCCATGTACAGAGAGCTAGCTATATGGCAGACGAGTCCAAAATGTCCATATACAGATTTCAAGCTACATGATAGATGAGTCCAAAGTGTTCTTATACTGAGAGCTAGCTACATGGCAGAGTAGTCCAACATGTCCATATACAGGGTACTAGCTACATGGCAGATGAGTCCAATATGTACATATATTGAGAGTTAGCTACATGGCAGACAAATCCAAATTTTCATATACAGAAAGCTAGCTACATGGCAGTGTAGGGCACCATTTCCATATACAGAACTCTAGCTACATGGCAGATGTGTCCAACGTGTCCATATACTGAGAGCTAGTTACATGGCAGAGTAGTCCAACATCTCCATATATAGGATGCTAACTACATGGCAGATGAGTCCAACATGTCCATATACTTAGAGCTAGCTACATGGCAGAGAAGTCGAATATGTTCATATACAGTGAGATACCTACTGGGCACATCAGTCCAATATATCCATTTACAGAGAGCTAGCTACATTGCAGATAAGTCCAGAATGTCTTTATAAAGAGAGCTAGCTACATGGCAGGGTAGTGCAGCATTTCCATTTACAGAGTTCTAGCTACAAGGCAGATGATTCGAACTTGTCTATGTACAGAGAGCTAGCATCATGGCAGGGTAGTGCAACATGTCCATATACAGGATACTAGCTATATGGCAGATGATTCCAACATGTCATATACTGAGAGCAAGTTACATAGCGCACAAGTCCAATATGTTTACACACAGAGAGCTAGCCACATGGCAGGGTAGTGCTACATTTCCATATACAGAGTTCTAGCTACCTGGCAGATTTGTTCAACGTGTCCATATACTGAGAGCCACCTACAGGCAGACAAGTCCAATATTTTCATATACAGAAAGCTACCTACTTGGCAAATCAGTCCAACATATCCATTTACAGAGTGCTAGGACATGGCAGACCAGTCCAAAATGTCCACATACAGAGAGCTAGCTACAAGGAATGGTAGTGCAACATTTCCATATACAGAGTTCTATCTACAAGGCGGATGATTCCAACTTGTCTATATTCAGAGAGCTAGCTACATGACAGTGTAGTGCAACAATTCCATATATCGAGTTCTAACTACATGGCAGATGAGTCCAAC
>NW_006409068.1:249780-258220 GCF_000296735.1 Chrysochloris asiatica
TACATGGCAGATGTGTCCAACGTGTCCATATACTGAGAGCCACCTACAAGGCAGACAAGTCCAATATGTTCATATACAGAGAGCTATCTACATATCAGATCAGTCCAACATATCCACGTACAGAAAGCTAGCTACATTGCAGACGAGTCCAAAATGTCCATGTACAGACAGTTAGGTACATGGAAGTGTAGTGCAACATTTCCATATAAAGAGTTCTAACTAAAAGGCAGATGATTCCAACTTGTCTGTATACAGAGAACTAGCTACATGGCAGTGTATTGCAACATTTTCATATATAGAGTTCTAACTACAAGGCAGATGAGTGCAACTTGTCTATATAGAGAGAGCTAGCTAAATGGCAGAGTAGTGCAACATTTCCATTTACAGACTTCTAGGTACGTGGCAGATGTGTTCAATGTGTCCATACACAGAGAGCCACCTACATGGAAGAGTAGTCCAAGATGTCCATATACAGGGAACTAGCTATATATGGTCCATATATTCAGAGCTAATTACATCACAGACATGTCCAATATGTTCATATACAGAGAACTAACTACTTGGCAGATCAGTTCAACATATCCATGTACAGAGAGCTAGCTACATGGCAGGTTATTGTAACATTTCCATATTCAGACTTCTAGCTACATGGCATATGTTTCCAACGTGTCATATACTGAGAGCTAGCTAAATGGTACAGTAGTCCAATATGTCCGTATTTAGGGTAGTAGCTACATGGCAGATGTATCCAATGTGTCCATATACTGAGAGCCACCTACAGGGCAGACAAGTCCAATATGTTCATATACAGAGAACTACCTACTTATCAGATCAGTCCAACATATCCATGTAGACAGAGCTAACTACATGGCAGATGAGTCCAAAATGTCCATATGCAGACAGTTAGCTACATGGCAGTGTAGTGTAACATTTCCATATACAGACTTCTAGGTATATGACAAATGTGTCTATACATGAGAGCCAACTACAAGGAAGAGCAGTCCAAGATGTCCATTTACAGGGTACTAGCTACATGTCAGATGATTCCAATAGGTACATATATTGAGAGCTAGCTACATGGCAGACAAGTCCAAAATTTCCATATACAGAAAGCTAGCTACATGGCAGGCTAGTGTAACATTTCCATATACAGAGTTCTAGCTACATGGCAGATGTTTCCAACGTGTCTATACACTAAGAGCTAGCTACATGGTAGAGTAGTCCAACAGGTCCATATTTAGGGTAGTAGGTACATAGCAGATGTGTCCAAAGTGTCCATATACTGAGAGCCACCTACAGGGCAGACAAATCCAAAATGTCCATATACAGAGAGTTAGCTACATGGCAGTGTTGTACAACATTTCCATATATAGAATTCTAACTACAAGGCAGATATGTCTAACTTGTCTATATACAGAGAGCTAGCTACATGGTAGAGTAGTGCAACTTTTCCATATAAAGAGTTCTAGGTACATGGCAGAAGTGTCCAATGTATCCATACACTGAGAGCCAACTACAAGCAAGAGCAGTCCAAAATGTCCATATACAGGGTACTAGCTACATGTCAGATGATTCCAACATGTCCATATATTGAGAGCTAACTGCATGGCAGACAAGTCCAATATGTTCATATACAGAGAGCTAGCTACATACAGAGGAGGGCAACATTTCCATATACAGAGTTCGAGCTACAAGGCAGATGATTCCAACTTGTCTATATACAGAGAGCTAGCTACATGGCAGAGTAGTGCATCATTTCCATACATGGCAGATGAGTCCAACATGTCCATATACTGATAGCTAGCTACATGGCAGACAAGTCCAAAATGTCCATATACAGAGAGCTAGCTACATGGCAGGGTAGTGCAACAATTCCATATACAGAGTTCTAGCTACAAGGCAGATGAGTCCCACTTGTCTATATACAGAGAGCTGACTACATGGCAGGGTAGTGCAACATTTCCATAAACAGAGTTCTAGCTGCAAGGCAGATGAGTCCAAATTGTCCAAAAACTGAGAGCTATATATATGGCAGATCAGTCCAAAATATCCATATGCAGAGAGCTAGCTACATGTCAGATGACTCCAAAATGTCCATATACAGAGATCTAATTACATGGCAGAGTAGTGCATCATTTCCATATACAGAATTCAAGCTGCATGGCAGATGAGCCCAAGTGTTCATATACTGAGAGCTAGCTACATGGCAGAGTAGTCCAACATGTCCATATAAAGAGTAGTAGCTACATGGCAGATATGTCCAATGTGTCCATATACTGAGAGCTAGTACATGGCAGACAAGTCCAATATGTTCAATAACAGAGAGCTACCTACTTGGCAGATCTGTCCAACTTCTCCATGTAAAAGAGAGCTAGCTTCATGGCAGACGAATCCAAAATGTCCATATACAGAGAGCTAGCTACATGGCAGGGTAGTGCAAAATTTCCATATAAAGAGTTCTAGGTACAAGGCAGATGAGTTCAACTTGTCTATATACAGAGAGCTGGCTACATGGCTTTGCAGTGCAACATTTCCATATACAGAGGTCTAGCTACATGGCAGATGTGTTCAACGTGTCCATATACTGAGAGCAAGCTACATGGCAGACAAGTCCAATATGTTCATATACAGAGAGCTACCTACTTGGCAGATGAGTCCAACATATCCATGTACAGAGAGCTAGCAACATGACAGACGAGTCTAAAATTTCCATATACAGAAAGCTAGCTACATGGCAGATAGTTTAACATTTCTATATACAGGATTCTAGCTATATGACAGATGTTTCCAACGTGTCTATATACCGAGAGCTAGCTACATGGTAGAGTAGTCCAACATGTTCATATTTAGGCTAGTAGCTACATGGCAGATGTGTCCAACGTGTGCATATTCTGAGAGCCAACTACACGGAAGACAAGTCCAATATGTTCATATACAGAGAGCTACCTAATTGGCAGATCAGTCCAACATATCCATGTACAGAGAGCAAGCTACATGGCTTCGCATGGCAACATTTCCATTTACAGAGTTATAACTACAAGTCAGATGAATGCAACTTGTCTATATACAGACAGCTAGCTACTTGGAAGTGTAGTGCAACATTTCCATATACAGAGTTTGAGCTACATGGCAAATGTGAACAAGGTGTCCGTATATTGAGAGCTACTTATATGGCTGACAAGTCCAATATGCTCATATACAGAGAGTTACCTACTTGACAGATCAGTTCAACATATCCATGTACAGAGAGCCAGATACAAGGCAACGATTCCAAAATGTCCATATACCGAGAGCTAGCTACATGGCAGGATAGTGCAACATCTCCATATACTGTGTTCTAGCTGCATGGCAGATGTGTCCAACATGTCCATAAATTGAAAGACATTTACAGGGCAGACAAATCCAACATGTTCATATTCAGAGCGCTACCTACTTAGCAGATCAGTCAAACATATCCATGCATAGAGAGCTAGCTACATGGCAGAAGAATCCAAAATGTCCATATACAGAGAGTTAACTACATGGCAGGGTAGTACAACATTTCCATATACAGAGTTCAAGCTACAAGGCAGATGAGTACAAATTGTCTATATACAGAGAGCTAGCTACATGGCAGAGTACTCCAACATGTCCATATTCAGAGTTGTAACTATATGGCAGATGTTCCCAATGTGTCCATATACTGAGAGCTAGCTACATGGCAGAAAAGTCCAGTATGTTCATATACAGAGAGCTAACTACTTGGCAATTAAGTCCAACATATCCAGGTACAGAGAGCTAGCTATTTGACAGATGAGGGCAAAGTGTCCATATACAGAGAGCTACCTACTTGGCAGATGAGTCCAACATATCCATGTACAGAGAGCTAGCAACATGGCAGACTAGTCTAAAATTTCCATATACAGAAAGCTAGCTACATGGCAGGTAGTTTAACATTTCTATATACAAGGTTCTACCTATATGACAGATGTTTCCAACGTGTCTATATACTGAGAGCTAGCTACATGGCAGAAAAGTCCAGTATGTTCATATACAGAGAGCTAACTACTTGGCAATTAAGTCCAACGTATCCAGGTACAGAGAGCTAGCTATTTGACAGATGAGGGCAAAGTGTCCATATACAGAGAGCTAGCTAAATGGTAGGGTAGTAAAACATTTTCATATACAGAGTTCTAGGTAGATGGAAGATGTGTCCAACGTGTGCATACACTGAGAGCTAGCTACATGGCAGAGTATTCCGAAATGTCCATATACAGGGCATAGCTACATGGCAGATGAGTCCAACATGTCCATATACTGAGAGCTAGCAAAATGGTAGACAAGTCCCATATGTTCATATACAGAGAGCTACCTACTTCACAGATTAGCGTAACATATCCAGGTACAGAGAGCTAGCTACATGGCAGACGAGTCCAAACTGTCCATATACAGAGAGCTAGCTACATGGCAGGATAGTGCAACATTTCCATATACAGAGTTCGGGATACAAGACAAATGTGCACAAGGTGTCCATATATTGAGAGCTAGCTACATGGCAGACAAGTCCAATGTGTTCATATACAAAGAGCTACCTACCTGGCAAATCAGTCCAACATATCCATATACTGTGAGTTACCTACATGGCAGACAAATCCAGTATGTTCATATACAGAGATCTAACTAATTGGCAGATGAGTCCAACATATCCATGTACAGAGAGCTAGCTATATGGCAGATGAGTCCAAAGTGTCCATATACATACTAGCAATATGGCAGGGTAGTGAAACATTTCCATATACAGAGTTCTAGGTCCAAGGCAGATGAGTCCAACTTGTCTATAAACAGAGAGCTAGCTACATGACATATTGCAACATTTCCATATACAGAGTTCTACGTACATGGCAGATGTGTCCAACATATCCATACACTGAGAACTAGCTACAATGCAGATAAGTCCAACATGGCCATATACAGGGTACTAACTACATGACAAATGAGTACAACATGTCCATATATTGAGATCTAGCTACATGGCAGACAAGTCCAATATGTTCATATACAGAGAGCTACCTACTTGGCAGATCAGTTCTACATATCCATGTACAGAGAGCTAGCTACATGGCTGACTAGTCCAAAATGTCCATATACAGAGAGTTAGCTACATGGCATGGTAGTGCAACATTTCCATATATACAGACTTCTAGCTACATGGCAGATGAGTACAAGTAGTCTATATACAGAGAGCTACTTATATGGCAGAGTAGTGCTTCATTTCTATATGCAGAGTTCAATCTACATGGCAGATCAGTTCAAAATATCCATGTATAGAGAGCTAGCTACATGGCAGAGCAGTCCAACATGCCCATATACAGGGTACTAGATACATTTCAGATGAGTCGAACATGTTCATATATTGAGAGCCAGCTACATGGCAGACAAGTCCAATATGTTGATATACCTAGAGCTACGTATTTGGCAAATCAGTTCAACATATCCTTGTACAGAGAGCTAGCTATATGGCAGACGAGTCCAAAATGTCCATATACAGAGAGCTAGCTACAAGGCAGGGTAGTGCAACATTTCCATATATAGAATTCTAGGTACAAGGCAGATGAGTCCAACTTGTCTATTTATAGAGAGATAGCTACATGGCAGAGTAGTGCAACATTTCTATATACAAACTTCTAGGTACATGGCAGATGTGTCCAATGTGTCCATACACTGAGAGCTAGCTACATGGCAGAGTAGTACAACATGTCTATGTACAGGGTACTAGCTACATGTCAGATGAGTCCAACATGTCCATATATTGAGAGCTAGCTACATGGCAGACAAGTCCAATATGTTCATATACAGAGAGCTACCTACTTGGCAGATCAGGTCAACATATCCATGTACAGAGAGCTAGCTACATGGCTGACTAGTCCAAAATGTCTATATACAGACAGCTAGCTACATGTCAGTATAGTGCAACATTTCCATACACAGGGTTCTAGGTACAAGGCAGATGTGTCCAACTTGTCTATATACTGAGAGCTACCAACATGACAGATCATTCCAAAATATCCATGCACAGATAACTAGCTACATATCAGATGAGTCCAAAATGTCCATATACAGAGAGCTGGCTTCATGACAGGGTAGTGCAACATTTCTATATACAGAGTTCTAGCTACATGGCAGATGTGTCCAAAATGTCCATATACTGAGAGCTACCTACATGGCAGGCAAGTCCAGTATGTTCATATGCAGAGAGATAGCTAGATGGCAAGGTAGTGCAACATTTCTATGTACAGAGTTCTAGGTACAGGGCAGATGTGTCCAACGTGTCCATATACTGAGAGCTAGCTACACGGCAGAGTAGTCCATCATGTCCATTTACTGGGTATTAGCTTCATGGCAGATGTTTCCAATGTGTACATATGCTGAGAGCTAGCTACATGGCAGACAAGTCCAATATGTTCATATACAGAGAGCCAGTTACATGGCAGGGTAGTGCAACATTTCTTTGACAGTGTTCTATCTACATGGCAGATGTGTCAAATATGTCCATATACTGAGAGCTAGCTACATGGGAGAGTAGTCCAACATGTCCATATACAGGATACTAGCTACCTGGATAATGAGTACAACATGTCCATATAATGAGAGCAAGTTACATGGCAGATAAGTCCAATATATTCATATACAGAGAGCTACCAACTAGGCAGATCATTCCTACATATCCATGTACAGAGAGCTAGCTACATGGCAGGGTAGTGCATCATTTCCATATACAGAGTTCTAAGTACATGTCAGATGTGTCCAACGTGTCCATATACTGAGATCTAGCTACATAGCAGAGTAGTCAAACATGTCCATATAAAGGGTACTAGCTACAGGGCAGATGAATCCAACATGTCCACAAACTGAAAGCTAGTTACATGGCAGACAAGTCCAAAATGTCCATATACAGAGAGCTAGCTACATACAGGTGAGCACGACGTTTCCATATACAGAGTTCTAGCTACAAGGCAGATGAGTCCAACTTGTCTATATACAGAGAGCTAGCTATATGGCAGAGTAGGGCATCATTTCCATATACAGAGTTGAAGCTACATGGCAGATGAGTCCAAAGTGTTCATATACTGAGAACTAGCTAGATGGATGAGTAGTCCAACGTGTCCATATACAGGGTACTAGCTACCTGGCTAATGAGTCCAAAATGTCCATATACTGAGAGCTCACTACATGGTAGGCAAGTCCAATATGTTCATATACAGAGAGCTAGCTACATGGCAGGGTAATGAATCATTTCCACATACAGAGTTCTAGCTAGAAGGGCGATGAGTCCAACTTGTCCATAAACTGAGTGCTCCGAAAATGGCTGAGTAGTCCAACATGTCTATATACAGAGGGCTAGCAACAAGGCAGATGAATCCAACATGTCTTTATACAGATAGATAGCTACATGGCAGGGTAGTGATACATTTCCATATACAGAGTTCTAGCTAAATGGAAGATGAGTCCAACTTGTCTATATACAGAGAGCTAACTACATGGCAGTGTATTGCAATATTTCCATATACAGAGTTCTAGCTACAAGGCAGATGAGTCCAATTTGTCTATATACAGAGAGTAAGCTACATGGCAGAGTAGTGCAACATTTCCATATACAGAGTTATAGCTACATGGCAGATGTGTCCAACTTGTCTATAAACTGAGAGCTACCAACATGGCAGATCAGTCCAAAATATCCATACACAGAGAGGTAACTACATGTCAGATGAGTCCAAAATGTCTATATACAGAGAGCTAATTACATGTCAGAGTAGTACATCATTTCCATATACAGTATTCAATCTACATGGCAGAAGAGCCCAAGTGTCCCTATACTGAGAATGAGCTACATGGCAGAGTAGTCCAACATGTCCATATAAAGAGTACTAGCTACATGGCAGATGTGTCCAAAGTGTCCATATACTGAGAGATAGTAAATGGCAGACAAGACCAATATGTTCAATAACAGAGAGCTACCTACTTGGCAGAACAGTCCAACATATCCATCTACAGAGAGCTAGGTACATGGCAGACGAGTCCAAAATGTCCATATACAGAGAGATAGGTACATGGCAGTGTAGTGCAACATTTAAATATACAGAGCTCTAGCTACAAGGCAGATGAGTCCAACTTGTCTATATACAGAGAGCTAGCTACATGGCAGAGTAATGCCACATTTCCACATACAGAGTTCTAGCTACATGGCAGAGTAGAGCAACATTTCCAAATACAGAGTTGTAGCTACAAAGCAGATGAGTCCAACTTGTCTATATACTGACAGCTACCTACATGGCAGTTCAGTCCAAAATATCCATGCACAGATTGCTAGCTGCATGTCAGACGAGGCTAAAATGTCCATACATAGAGAGTTAGCTTCAATGAAGGATAGTGCATAATTTCCAAATACAGAGTTGAAGCTACA
>NW_006409068.1:258320-260217 GCF_000296735.1 Chrysochloris asiatica
AAGCTACATGGCAGAGTAGTGCAACATTTCCATATACAGAGTTATAGCTACATGGCAGATGTGTCCAACTTGTCTATAAACTGAGAGCTACCAACATGGCAGATCAGTCCAAAATATCCATACACAGAGAGGTAACTACATGTCAGATGAGTCCAAAATGTCTATATACAGAGAGCTAATTACATGTCAGAGTAGTACATCATTTCCATATACAGTATTCAATCTACATGGCAGAAGAGCCCAAGTGTCCCTATACTGAGAATGAGCTACATGGCAGAGTAGTCCAACATGTCCATATAAAGAGTACTAGCTACATGGCAGATGTGTCCAAAGTGTCCATATACTGAGAGATAGTAAATGGCAGACAAGACCAATATGTTCAATAACAGAGAGCTACCTACTTGGCAGAACAGTCCAACATATCCATCTACAGAGAGCTAGGTACATGGCAGACGAGTCCAAAATGTCCATATACAGAGAGATAGGTACATGGCAGTGTAGTGCAACATTTAAATATACAGAGCTCTAGCTACAAGGCAGATGAGTCCAACTTGTCTATATACAGAGAGCTAGCTACATGGCAGAGTAATGCCACATTTCCACATACAGAGTTCTAGCTACATGGCAGAGTAGAGCAACATTTCCAAATACAGAGTTGTAGCTACAAAGCAGATGAGTCCAACTTGTCTATATACTGACAGCTACCTACATGGCAGTTCAGTCCAAAATATCCATGCACAGATTGCTAGCTGCATGTCAGACGAGGCTAAAATGTCCATACATAGAGAGTTAGCTTCAATGAAGGATAGTGCATAATTTCCAAATACAGAGTTGAAGCTACATGGCAGACCAGTCCAAAATGTACATATACAGAGTTCAAGCTACATGGCAGATGAGTCCAAAGTGTTCATATACTGAGAGCTAGCTACATGGGTGAGTTGTCAAACATGTCCATATACAGGGTACTAGCAACCTCTCTAATGAGTACAACATGTCCATATACTGAGCGCTAGCTACATGGCAGACAAGTCCAATATGATCATATACAGAGAGCTACCTACTTGGCAGGTCATTGCAACATATCCATGTATAAAGAGCTAGCTACATGCCAGACTAGTACAAAATGTCCATATACAAAGAGCTAGCTACATGGCAGGGTAGTGCAACATTTCCATATACAGAGTTCTAGGTACAAGGCAGATGAGTCTAACTTGTATATATAAAGAGAGCTACTTACTTGGCAGATCATTCCAACATATCCAAGTAAAGAGAAGTAGCTGATGGCAGACAAGTCCAATATGTTCATATACATATTTCTAGCTACATGGAAGATGTGTCCATCGTGTCCATATCCTGAGAGCTAGCTATATGGCAGTCAAGACCAAACTGTCCACATGCAGAGAGCTAGCTACATGGCAGGGTAGTACAACATTTCCATATTCAGAGTTCTAGCTACAAGACAAATGAGTCCAACATGTGTATATACAGAGAGGTACCTATCTGGCATGTTAGTGCAACATTTTCATATACAGAGTTCTAGCTACAAGGCAGATGAATCCAAGTTCTGTATATACAGAGAGCTAGCTACATGGTAGAGCAGTGAAACATTTCCATATACAGAGTTCTAGCTACAAGGCCGATGAGTCAAAGTTTTCCATATAATGAGAGCTACCTACATGGAAGAGTAGTCCAACATGTCTATATACTGAGAGCTAGCTACATGGCAAGGTAGTGCAACATTTCCATATACAGAGTTCTAGCTACAAGGAAGATTAGTCCAACTTGTCCATATACTATAAGCTAGATATATGGCAGAGTAGTCCAACATGTCCATATACAGGGTACTAGCTACATGGCAGATGAGTCCAACATGTCCATATACTGAGAGCTAGCTACA
>NW_006409068.1:260354-265291 GCF_000296735.1 Chrysochloris asiatica
TACAACATGTCCATATACAGGGTACTAGCTACATGGCCGATGAATCCAACATGTCCATATACTGAGAGCTAGCTACATGGCAGACAAATACACAATTTCCATATACAGAGAGCTTGCTACATTGCAGGGTAGTGCAACATTTCCATATACAGAGTTCTAGCTACATGGCAGATGTGTCCAACGTGTCCATATACTGAGAGCTACCTACATGAGAGACAACTCCAATATGTTTATATACAGAGAGATAGCTACATGGCAGGGTAGTGCAACATTTCCATAAACAGAGTTCTAAGTATGTGGCAGATGTGTCCAACGTTTCCATATACTGAGAGCTAGCTACACGGCAGAGTAGACCAACATGCCCATATACAGGGTATTAGCTACATGGCAGATGTTTGCAACGTGTACCTATACTGAAATCTTGCTACATGGCAGACAAGTCTAATATGTTCATAGACAGAGAGCCAGTTACATGACAGGCTAGTGCAACATTTCCATGTATAGTGTTCTAGCTACATGGAAGATGTGTCCTACATGTCCATATACTGAGAGATAGCTACATGTTAGAGTAGTGCAACATTTCCATTACAGAGTTCTAGCTACATGGCAAATGTGTACAACGTGTTCATATAGTGAGAGCTAACTACATGGCAGTTCAGTTCAAAATATCCATGCACAGGGAGCTAGGTACATGTCAGACGAGTCCAAAATGTCCTTGTACAAACAGCTAGTTACATGTCACAGTAGTTCATAACTTCCATATACAGAGTTCAAGCTAAATGGCAGACAAGTCCTGTTTGTTTATATACAGAGAGCTACCTACTTGGCATATCAGTCCAACATATCAATGTACAGAGAGCTAGTTCCATGGCAGACAAGTCCTAAATGTCCATATAGAGAGAGCTAGCTACATGTCATGGTAGTGCAACATTTCCATATACAGAGTTCTAACTACATGGCAGATGTGTCCAACGTGTCCAAACACTGAGAGCTACCTACATGGAAGATCAGTCCAAAATATCAATCTACACAGAGCTAGCTACAAGGCAGACGAGTCCTAAATGTCCATAGACAGAAAGCTAGCTATATGGCAGAGTAGTGCAACATTTCCTTATACAGAGTTGAAGCAACATGGCAGATGTGTCCAACGTGTCCGTACACTGAGAGCTACCTGCATGGCAGATCAGTCCAAAATATCAATGTACACAGAACTAGCTACATGGCAGATGAGTCCTAAATGTCCATATATACAGAGTAGCTACTTGGCAGGGTAGGGCAACATTTCCATATACAGAGTTTTAGCTACAAGGCAGATGAGTACAACTTGTCTATATTGAGAGCTAGCTAGCTACATTGCAGAGTAGTGCAACATTTCCATAAACAGAGTTCTAGCTACATGGAAGATATGTCCAACGTGTCCATATACTGAGAGCTAGCTACATGGTAGACATGTCCAATATGTTCATATACAGAGAGCTAGCTACATGGCAAGGTAGTGCAACATTTCCATATACAGAGTTCTAGCTATAAGGCAGAGAAGTTCAACTTGTCTATATACTGAGCTAGCTACATGGCATACAAGTCCAGTATGTTCATATACAGAGAACTACCTACTTGGCAGATCAGTTCAACATATCCATGTACAGAGAGCTAGCTATATTACAGAGGAGTCCAAATTGTCCATATACAGAGAGCTCGCTACATGGCAGGGTAGTGCAACATTTCCATATACAGAGTTCAAGCTACAAGGTAGATGAGTCCAAATTATGTATATACACAAAGATAGGCACATGGCAGATACTGCAACATTTCCATATACAGGATTCTCGGTAGAAGGCTCATGAGTGCAACTTGTCCATATAAAGAGCGCTTCCTACGTGGCAGATCACTCCATCATATTCATGCACAGGGAACGAGCTACATGGCAGAAAAGTCCAATATGTTCAAGTACAGAGAGCTTGCTACAAGACAGGGTAGTGCAACATTTCCATATACAAAGTTCTAGCTACATGGCAGATGTGTCCAACCTGACCATATACTGAAAGTTACCAACCTGGAAGTTTAGTTCAAAATATCCATGTACAAAGTCCAAAATGTCCATATACTGTGAGCTAGCTACCTGGCAGAATAGTGCATTATTTCCATATACAAAGCTCAAGCTACATGGCAGATGAGTCCAAAGTGTTCATATACTAAGAGCTAGCTACATGGATGATTAGTCCAACATGCCCATATGCATGGTATTAGCACCCTGGATAATGAGTCCAACATGTCCATATGCAGAGAGGTAACTACTTGCCAAATCAGCCCATCATATCCATGTACAGAAAACTAGTTACATGGCAGACGAGTCCAAAATGTCCATATATAGAGAGCTAGCTACATGGTAGTTTAGTGCAACATTTCCATATATAGAATTCAAGCTACATGGCAGATGTGTACAATGTGTCCATGTACTGCGAGCTAACTACATGGCAGATCAGTTCAAAATATACATGAACAGAGGGCTAGCTACATGTCAGACGAGTACAAAATGTCCTTATACAGAGAGCTAGCTACATGTCAGAGTAGTGCATCATAACCATATACAGAGTTCACGCTACATGGCACATGAGTCCAAAGTGTTCATACACTGAGAGTTAGTGCAACTACTGGATGAGTAGTACGACATGTCCACATACATGGTACTAACGATGGGACTAATGAGTCAAACATGTCCATACACTGAGAACTAGTTACATGGCAGACAAGTACAGAATGTTAATATACAGAGAGCTAACTAGTTGGCATATCAGGCCAACATATCCATGTACAAAGAACGAGCTACATGGCAGACGAGTCCAAAATGTCCATATACAGAGAGCTACCTACAGGGCAGACAATTCCTTTATGTTCATATACAGAGAGTTACTTAATTGGCAGATCAGTCCAACATATCCATTTACAAAGAGCTAGCTACATGGCAGATGAGTCCAAAATGTCCATATAAAGAGAGCTAGCTACATGGCAAAGTAGTGAAACATTTACATATTCAGAGTTCTAGCTAAAAGGCAGATGTGTCCAACTTGTCTATATACAGATAGCTAGCTACATGGCAGGGTAGTGCAACATTTCCATATACAGAGTTCTAGCTACAAGGCCAATGAGTCCAACTTGTCCATAAACTGAGAGTACCTAAATGGCAGAGTAGTCCAACATGTCTATATACAAAGGGCTAGCTATAAGGCAGATGAGTCCAACATGTCTATATACAGAGAGCTAGCTACATGACAGGGTAGTGCAACATTTCCATATACAGGGTTCTAGCCACAAGGCAGATGAATCCAACTTTTCCATACACTGAGAGCTAGATTCATGTCAGAGTAGTCCAACATGTCCATATATCGGGTACTAGCAACATGGCAAATGAGTCCAAAATGTCCATATACTGAGATCTAGCTACATGGAAGACGAGTCCAAAATGTCTGAATACAGAGAGCTAGCTACATGGCAGTGTAGTGCAACATTTCCATATACAGATTTCTAACTATAAGGCAGATTAGTCCAATTTGTCTATATACAGAGAGTAGCTACATGGCAAAATACGGCAACATTTCCATATACAGATTCTGGCTACATGGCAGATGTGTCCAATGTGTCCATATATTGAGAGCTAGCTACATGGTTGAGTAGTCAAAAATATCCATGCATTGAGAGCTAGCTGCATGTCAGATGAGTCCAAAATGTCCATATTCTGAGAGCTAGCTACATGGCAGAGTAGTACAACATGTCCATATAGAGTGTACTAGCTACCTGGCAGATGAGTCCAACATGTCCATATACTGAGAGTTAGCTACATGGCAGACAAGTCCAATATGTTCACATATAGAGAGCTATATAATTGGCAGATCAGGCCAACATATCCATGTACAATGAGCTAGCTACATGGCAGCGAAGTCCATAATGTCCATATACAGAGAGCTAGCTACATGGCAGAGTAGTGCAACATTTGCATATACAGAGTTCTAGACAAAAGGCAGATGAGTCAAACTTGTCTATATACAGAGAGCTAGCTACATGGCAGAGTAGTGCAACGTTTCCATATATGGAGTTCTGGCTACAAGGCAGATGAGTCCAACATGTCCATATACTGAGAGCTAGTTACATGGCAGACAAGTCCAATATGTTCATATACAGAGAGGTACCTACATGGCTGAACAATCCAACATATCCATGTACAGAGAGATAGCTACATGTCAGACGAGTCCAAATTGTCCATAAATTGAGAGCTAACTACATGGCAGAATAGTCCAAAATATCCATGCAGAGATAGCTAGCTACATGTCAGACGAGTCCAAAATGTACATATGCAGAGAGCTACCTACATGTCAGAGAAGTGCATCATTTCCATAAACAGATTTCAAGCTACATATCAAATGAGTCCAAAGTGTTCATATACTGAGGCAGAGTAGCCCAACATGTCCATGTAAAGAGTACTAGCTACCTGGCTAATGAGTCCAACATGTCCATAAACTGAGAGATAGCAGCATGGCAGGGTAGTGCAACATTTCCATATACAGAGTTCTAGCTACAAGGCAGATGAGTCCAACTTATACAGATAGCTAGCTACATGGCAGAGTAGAGCAACATTTCCATATACAGAGTTCTAGCTAAAAGGCAGATGAGTCCATCTTGTCTATATACAGAGAGCAAGTTACATATCAGAGTAGTACAGCATGTCCATATACAGGGTACTAGCTACATAGCAAATGAGTCCAACATGTCCACATACTGAGAGCTAGCTACATGGCAAACAAGTCCATTATGTTCATATACAGAGAGCTACGTACTAGGCAAATCAGTCCAACATGTCCATTTAAGAGAGCTAGCTACATGGCAGTTGAGTACAAAAATGTTCATATACCGAAAGCTAGCTACATGGCAGAGTAGTGCAAAAT
>NW_006409068.1:267121-272053 GCF_000296735.1 Chrysochloris asiatica
AGCTCTGGTAGCATAGTGGTTACGAATCGGACTGTGAACCGCAAGGTCAGCAGTTCGAAACTACCAGCTGTTCCGCGGGAGAAAGATGAGGCGTTCTGCTCTTGTAAAGATTTACAGCCTCGGAAAACCTGTACAGGGTCGCTATGGGTCGGAATCGACTCGACGGCACTTAACAACAACAACAACAACAGCTAAATTGCAAATGAATCCAACATGTCCATATACTGAGAGGTAACTACATGGCAGAAAAGGGCAATATGTTCATATACAGAGAGCTAGCTACATGGTACGGTAATGCAACATTTCTATATACAGTGTTCTATCTACAAGGCAGATGAGTCCAAGTTGTCTATATATAGAGATCTAACTACATGGCAGGGTATTACAACATTTCCATATACAGAGTTCTAGCTAGAAGGCAGATGAGTCCAATTAGTCTGTATACAGAGAACTAGCTACATGGCAGAGTAGTTCAACTTGTCCATATACAGGATACTAGCTACATGGCAGGTGAGTCCAACATATCGATATACTGAGCGCTGGCTACATAGCAGACATGTCCAATAATTCATGGAGAGCTAGATACATGTCAGGGCAGTGCAACATTACCATATACAGAGTTCTAGCTACATGTCAGATGTGTCCAAGGTGTCCATATACTGTGAGTTACATACATGGCAGACAAGTCCAATGTGTTCATATAGAGAGAGCTACGTAATTGGCAGATCAGACCAACATATCCATGTACAGAGAGCTAGCTACATGGCAGACGAGTCCAAAATGTCCATATACAGAGAGCTAGCTATATGGCAGGGTAGTGCAACTTTTCCATATACAGAGTTCTAGCTACAAGGCAGATGAGTCCAACTTGTCTATATAAAGAGACCTAGCTACATGGAATGGTAGTGCATCATTTCCATACAAAATTCTAGCTACAAGGCAGATGAGTCCAACTTGTCTATATACAGAGAGCTAGCTACATGGCAGGGTAGTGCAACATTTCCATATGCAGAGTTATAGTTAAAAGGCATATGAGTCCAACTTGTCTATATATAGAGAGCTAGCTACATGTTAGGGTACAGCAACATTTCCATATACAGTGTTTTAGCTACAAGGCAGATGATTCCAAGTTGTCTATATATAGAGAGCTAACTACATGACAGGGTAGTACAACATTTTCATATACAGAGTTCTACTTTCAAGGCAGATGAGTCCAACATGTCCATATATTGAGAGCTAGCTACAAGGCAGACAAGTCCATTATGTTCATATACAGAGAGCTACCTACTTGGCAGATCAGTCCAACATGTCCATTTACAGAGAGCTACCTACATGGCTGACAAGTACAAAATGTCCATATATCAAAAGCTAGCTACATGGCAGAGTAATGCAGTATTTCCATATACAGAGTTCTAGCTACAAGGCAGATGTTTCCAATTAGTCTATATACAAAGAGCTTACTACATGGCAGAGTAGTGCAACTTGTCCTTATACAGAGTACTAGCTACATGGCAGATGAGTCCAACATGTCCAAATACTGAGAGCTAGCTATAAGGCAGACAAGTCCCATATGTATCTATACAGAGAGCTACCTACTTGGTAGATCAGTCCAACATATCCATGTACAGAGAGCTAGTGACATGGCAGACAAGTACAAAATGTCCATACACAGAGAGCTAGCAACATGGCAGAGTAGTGCAACATTTCCATATATAAATTCGGGCTACATGGCAGATGTGTCCAACATGTCCATATACTGAGAGCTAGCTACATGGCTGAGTAGTCAAAATTATCCATGCACTGAGAGCTAGCTACATGTCAAAGGAGTCCAAAATGTCCATATACTGAGAGCTAACTACATGATAGAGTAGTGCAACATTTTCATATACAGAGTTCTAGCTTCAAGGTAGATGAGTCCAACTTGTCTGTGTACAGAGAGCTAGCTACATGATAGGGTAGTACAACATTTCCATATACAGAGTTCTAGCTATAAGTTAGATGAGCCCAACTTGTCTATATACAGAGAGCTGGCTACATGGCATGTTAGTGCAACATTTCCATATACAGAGTTCTAGCTACAAGGCAGATGAGTCCAACTTGTCTATATACAGAGAGCTAGCTATATGGCAGGGTAGTGTAACATTTCCATATACAGAGTTCTAGCTACAAGGCAGATGAGTCCATCTTGTCTATATACAGGGAGCAGGATTTATGGCAGAGTAGTGCAACATGTCCATATAATGAGAGCGAGCTACATGGCAAAGTAGTGCAACATTGCCATGTACTGAGTTCTGGCTACATGGCAGATGTGTACAACGTGTCCATATATGGAGAGCTGGCTACATGGCTGAGTATTCAAAAATATGCAGTTACTGAGAGCTAGCTGCATGTCACATGAGTCCAAAATGTCCATATAAAGAAAGCTACCTATATGGCAGAATAGTGCATCATTTCCATATACAGAGTTCACACTACATGGCAGATGAGTCCAAAGTGTTCATATACTGAGAGCTTTCTGCATGTCAGAGTAGTCCAACATGTCCATATAAAGTGTACTAGCTACCTGTCTAATGATTCCAACATGTCCATATACTGAGAGCTAGCTAAATGGCAGGGTAGTGCAACATTTCCATATACAGAGTTCTAGCTACATGGCAGATGGGTCCAAAATGTCCATATACAGGGTACCAGCTACAAGACAGACAAGTCCAACTTGTCTATATAGAGAGCGCTAGCTACATGTCAGAGTAGTGCATCATTTCCATATACAGAATTCAAGCTACATGACTGAAGAGTCCAAAGTGTTCATATACTGAGAACTAGCTACATGGCAGAGTAGTGCATCAGGTCCAAATACAGTGTACTAGCTACCTGCCTGGCAGATGAGTCCAACATGTCAATATACTGAGAGTTAGCTTCAATGAAGATATGTCCATTATGTTCATATCCAGAGAGCTACCTATTTGGCAGATCAGTCGTACAATTCCATGTTCAGAGAGCTAGCAACACAGCAGTTGAGTCCAAAATGTCCATATACAGAGAGCTAGCTACATGGCAGGGTAGTGCAACATTTCCATATACAGAGTTCTAGCTACAAAGCAGATGTGTCCAACTTCTCTACATACAGAGAGATAGCTACATGGCAGGGTAGAGCAAAATTTCCATATACAGAGTTCTAGTTTCAAGGCTGATGAGTCCAACATGTCCATACACTGAGAGCTAGCTACAAGGCAGACAAGTCCATTATGTTCATATACTGAGAGCTACCTACTTGGCAGATCAGTCCAACATGTCCATTTTCAGAGAGCTAGCGACATGGCTGATGAATACAAAATGTCAATATACCAAATGCTAGCTACATGGCAGAGTAGTGCAATATTTCCATATACAGAGTTCTAGCTAAAAGTCAGATGATTCCAATTAGTCTATATACAGAGAGGTTACTACATGGCAGATTAGTGCAAGTTGTCTTTATACAGAGTACTAGCTACATGGCAGATGAGTCCAACATGTCCATATACTGAGAGCTAGCTACAAGGCAGACAAGTCCCATATATATCTATACAGAGAGCTACCTACTTGGTAGACCAGTCCAACATATCCATGTACAGAGAGCTAGCGACATGGCAGACGAGTACAAAATGTCCATATACAGAGAGCTAGTTACATGGCAGAGTAGTGCAACATTACCATATACAGATTATGGGCTACATGGCAGATGTGTCCAACGTGTCCATATACTGAGAGCTAGCTACATGGCTGAGTAGTCAAAAATATCCATGCACTGAAAGCTAGCTACATGTCATAGGAGTCCAAAATGTCCATATACTGAGACCTAGCTATATGGCAGGGTTGTGCAACATTTCCATATACAGAGTTCTAGCTACATGTCAGAGGAGTCCAAAATGTCCATATACTGAGAGCTAGCTACATGGCAGGGTTGTGCAACATTTCCATATACAGAGTTCTAGCTACATGGCAGATGGGTCCAAAATGTCCATATACATGGTACTAGCTACAAGGCAGACAAGTCCAACTTGTCTATATAGAGAGTGCTAGCTACATGTCAGAGTAGTGCATCATTTCCATATACAGAATTCAAGCTACATGACTGATCAATCCAAAGTGTTCATATACTGAAAACTAGCTATACGGCAGAGTAGTGCATCAGGTCCACATACAGGGTACTAGCTACCTGGCAGATGATCCCAACATGTCCATATAATGAGAGTTAGCTTCAATGCAGATATGTCCATTATGCTCATATCCAGAGAGTTACCTACTTGGCAGATCAGTCGAACAATTTCATGTACAGAGAGCTAGCAACATGGCAGTTGAGTCCAAAATGTCCATATACAGAGAGCTACCTACATGGCAGGGTAGTGCAACATTTCCATATACGGAGTTCTAGTTTCAAGGCAGATGAGTCCAACTTGTCTATTTACAGAGAGCTTGCTTTATGGCAGAATAGTGCAACATGTCCATATACAGAGAGTGAGCTACATGGCAGAGTAATGCAACATTTCCATATGCTGAGTTCTGGCTATATGGCAGATGTGTACAACGTGTCGATATACTGAGAGCTGGCTACATGGCTGAGTAGTCAAAAATGTCCATATACAGTGTACTAGGTACAAGGCAGATGAGTCCAATTTGTCTACATACAGAAAACTAGCTACCTGTCAGAGTCGTGCATCATATCCATATACACAATTCAAGCTACATGGAAGATGAGTCCAAAGTATACATATATTGAGAGCTTTCTGCATGTCAGAGTAGTCCAACATGTCCATATAAACAGTACTAGCTATCTGGCTAATGAGTCTAACATGGCCATATACTGAGAGCTAGCTACATGGCAGAGTAGTTCAATATTTCCATATACAGAATTCTAGTTACATGGCAGATGAGTCCAACTTGTTCATATACAGA
>NW_006409068.1:272358-275739 GCF_000296735.1 Chrysochloris asiatica
TGAAAGCTAACTACATGGCAGGGTAATGCAACATTTCCATATACAGAGTTCTAGCTACAAGGCAGATGAGTCCAACTTGTCTATATACAGACAGCTAGCTACATGGCGGGGTAGTGCAACATTTCCATATACAGAGTTCAAGCTTCATGGAAGATGAGTCCAAAGTATACATATACTGAGAGCTTTCTGCATGTCAGAGTAGTCCAACATGTCCATATAAAGAGTACTAGCTAGCTGTCTAATGAGTCCAACATGTCCATATACTGAGAGCTAGCTACAGAAAGTTAGCAATATGGCAGTGTAGTGAACATTTTCCATATACAGAGTTCTAGCTACATAGCAGATGTATTCAACATGTCCATATATTGAGAGCTAGCTACATGGCAGAGTAGTCCAAATTATACATGCACAGAGAGCTAACTACATCTCAGATGAATCCAAAATATCTATATACAGAGAGCTAGCTACATGGCAGAGTAGTGCAACATTTCCATATTCAGATTCTGGGTACATGGCAGATGTGTCCAACGTGTCCATATACTGAAAGCTAGCTACATGGCAGGGTAGCACATCATCTCCATATACAGAGTTCTAGGTATATGGCAGATGTGTCCAAATGTCCATATACAAAGAGCTAGCTACATGGTAGAGTAGTCCAAAATGTCCATATACCTTGTACTAGCTACAAGGCAGATGAGTCCAATTTGTCTATATAAAGAAAACTAGCTACATGTCAGAGTCATGCATCATATCCATATACAGTATTCAAGCTACATGGACGATGAGTCCAAAGTGTTCATATACTGAAAGATAGCTACATGACAGATCATTCCAACATATCCATGTACAGAGAGCTAGCTACATGGCAAACGAGTCCTAAATATCCACATACAGAAAGTTAGCAATGTAGCAGTGTAGTGAACATTTTCCATATACAGAGTTCTAGCTACATAGCAGATGTGTCCAAAGTGTCCATATATTGAGAGCTATCTACATGGCAGAGTAGTCCAAAATATCCATGTCAGACGAATCCAAAATGTCCATATACAAAGAGACTAAATGGCAGACTAGTGCATCATTTCCATATAGAGGGTTCAAGCTTCATGGCAGATGAGTCCAAAGTGTTCATAAACTAAGAGATAGCTACATGTCAGAGTTGTCCAACATGTCAATATAAAGAGTACTAGCTATCTGGCTAATGAGTCTAACATGGCCATATACTGAGAGCTAGCTACATGGCAGAGTAGTTCAATATATCCATATACAGAATTCTAGTTGCATGGCAGAAGAGTTCAACTTGTTCATATACAGAGGACTAGCTTCATGGCAGGGTAATGCAACATTTCTATATACAGAGTTCTAGGTACTAGGCAGATGAGTCCAACTGGTCTATATACAAAGAGATTCCTACATGGCAGAGTAGTGCAACTTGTCCTTATACAGAGTACTAGCTACATGGCAGTTGAGTCCAACATGTCCATATATTGAAAGCTAACTACATGGTAGGGTAATGCAACATTTCCATACACAGAGTTCTACCTACAAAGCAGATGAGGCCAGCATGTCTATATACAGAGAGCTAGCTACATGGCAGAGTAGTGCAACTTGTCCTTATACAGAGTACTAGCTACATGGCAGTTAAGTCCAACATGTCCATATATTGAGAGCTAGCTACAAATCAGATCAGGCCAACATATCCATGTACAGAGAGCTAGCTACATGGCAGACAAGTCCTACATGTCCATATACAGAGAGCTAGCTACATGGCAGAGTAGTGCAACATTTCCATATACAGATTCTGGTTTCATGGCAGATGTGTACAACATGTCCATATACTAAGAGCTAGCTACATGGCAGACAAGTCCAATATGTCCATATACAGGATACAAGCTATATTGCTGATGAGTCCAACATGTCTATAAACAGAGAGCTAGCTACATGGCTGAGAAGTGCACCATTTCCATATCCAGAGTTCAAGCTACATGGCAGATGAGTCCAAAGTGTTCATATACTGAGAGCTAGCTACATGGAAGAGTAGTCCAACATGTCCATATAAAGAGTACTAGCTTCCTGTCTAATGAGTCCAACATGTCCATATACTGAGAGCCAACTACATGGAAGGGTAGTGCAACATGTCCATATAGAGATTTCTAGCTACAAAGAAGATGAGTCCAACTTCTCTATATCCAGAGAGCTAGCTACATGGCAGGGTAGTGTAACATTTCCATATACAGAGTTCTAGTTTCAAGGCAGATAAGTCCAACATGTCCATATACTGAGAGTTAGCCACAAGGCAGACAAGTCCAATATGTTCATATACAGAGAGCTACCTACTTGGCAGATCAGTCCAACATGTCCATTTACAGAGAGCCAGCTACATGGCTGATGAGTACAAAATGTCCATATACCAAAACCTAGCTACATGGAAGAGTAGTGCAATATTTCCATATACAGAGTTCGAGCTACAAGGCAAATGATTCCAATTAGTCTATATACAGAGAGCTTACTACATGGCAGAGTAGTACAACTTGTCCTTATACAGACTACTAGCTACATGGCAGATGAGTCCAACATGTCCATATACTGAGAACTAGCTACAAGGCAGAAAAGTCCCATATGTATCTATACAGAAAGCTGCCTATTTGGTAGATCAGTCCAACATATCCATGTACAGAGAGCTAGCTACATGGCAGTTGAGTACAAAATGTCCATATACAGAAAGCTAGCTACATGGCAGAGTAGTGCAACATTTCCATATACAGATTCAGGCTACATGGCAGATGTGTCCAACGTGTCCATATACTGAGAGCTAGCTACATGGCTGAGTAGTGCAACATTTCCATATACAAAGTTCTAGGTACATGTCAGAGGAGTCCAAAATGTCCATATACTGAGAGCTAGCTACATGGCAGGGAAGTGCAAAATTTTCCATATACACAGTTCTAGATACATGGCAGATGTGTCCAAAATGCCCATATACAATTAGCTAGCTACATGGCAGAGTTGTCCAATATGTCCATATACAGGGTACCAGTTACAAGGCAGACAAGTCCAACTTGTTTATATAGAGAGCGCTAGCTACATGTCAGAGTAGTGCATCATTTCCATATACAGAATTCAAGCTACATGACTGATGAGTCCAAAGTGTTCATATACTGAGAACTAGCTACATGGCAGAGTAGTGCATCAGGTCCAAATACAGTGTACTAGCTACCTGGCAGATGAGTCCAACATGTCAATATACTGAGAGTTAGCTTCAATGAAGATATGTTCATTATGTTCATATCCAGAGAGCTACCTATTTGGCAGATCAGTCGTACAATTCCATGTTCAGAGAGCTAGCAACATGGCAGTTGAGTCCAAAATGTCCATATCCAGAGA
>NW_006409068.1:275932-278022 GCF_000296735.1 Chrysochloris asiatica
CTAGCTTTATGGCAGAGTAATGCAACATGTCCATATATATAGAGAGAGCTACATGGCAGAGTAGTGCAGCATTGCCATGTCCTGATTTCTGGCTACATGGCAGATGTGTACAACGTGTCCATATACTGAGAGCTGGCTACATGGCTGAGTAGTCAAAAAAATCCATTCACTGAGAGCTAGCTGCATGTCACACGATTCCAAAATGTCCATATACAGAAAGCTACGTACATGGCAAAGTAGTGCATTATTTCTATTTACAGAGTTCACACTACATGCCAGATGAGTCCAAAGACTTCATATACTGAGATCTTTCTGCATGAGAGAGTAGTCCAATGTGTCCATATAAAGAGTACTAGCTAGCTGTCTAATGAGTTCAACATGTCCATATACTGAGAGATAGCTACATGGCAGGGTAGCACATCATTTCCATATGCAGAGTTATAACTACATGGCAGAGTAGTCCAAAGTGTCCATATACAGTATACTAGCTACAAGACAGATGAGTCCAACTTGTCTATATACAGAAAATTAGCTACATGTCAGAGTAGTGCATCATATCCATATACAAAAGTAAAGTTACTTGGCAGATGCGTCCAAACTGTTCAAATACTGAAAGATAACTACATGGCAAATTATTCCAACATATCCATGTACAGAGAGCTAGCTACATGACATAGTAGTGTAACTTGTCCTTATACAGAGTACTACCTACATGGCAGTTAAGTCAAACATGTCCATGCATTGAGAGCTAGCTACAAATCAGATCAGTCCAAAATATTCATGCACAGAGAGCTAGCTACATGGCAGACGAATCCAAAATGTCCATATACCGAGAGCGAGCTAAATGGCAGAGTAGTGCATCATTTCCATATAGAGGGTTCAAGCTACATGGCAGATGAGTCCAAAGTGTTCATAAACTGAGAGCTAGCTACATGTAAGGGTCATCCAACATGTCCATATAAAGAGTACTAGCTATCTGGCTAATGAGTCTAACATGTCCATATAATGAGAGCTAGCTACATGGAAGAGTAGTTCAACATTTCCATATACAGGGTTCTAGATACATGTCAGATGTGTCCAACGTGTCCATATACTGAGAGTTACCTACATATCAAATCAGTCCATATTTCCATATACAGAATTATTGTTACATGGCAGATGAGTCCAACTTGTTCATATACTGAGAGCTAGTTTCATGGAAGGGTAATGCAACATTTCCATATACAGAGTTCTAGCTACAAGGCAGATGAGTTCAGCTGGTCTATATACAAAGAGCTTCCTACATGGCAGAATAGTGCAACTTGTCCTTATACAGAGTACTTGCTACATGGCAAATGAGTCCAACATGTCCATATACTGAGAGCTAACTACATGGCAGGGTAAAGCAACATTTCCATATAGAGAGTTCTAGCTACAAGGCAGATGAGGCCAACTTGTCTATATAGAGAGAGCTAGCTACATGCAGGGTAGTGCAACATTTCCATATACAGAGTTCAAGCTTCATGTCATATGAGTCCAAAGTGTACATATACTGAGAGCTTTCTGCATGTCAGAGTAGTCCAACATGTCCATATAAAGAGTACTAGCTAGCTGTATAATGAGTCACACATGCCCATATACTGAGAGATAGCTACATGACAGGGTAGCACATCATTTCCATATACAGAGTTCTAGCTACACAGCAGATGTGTCCAAAATGTCCACATACAAAGAGCTAGCTACATGACAGTGTAGTCCAAATTGTCCATATACAGTGTACTAGCTACAAGGCAGTTGAGTCCTACTTGTCTATATAGAGAAAACTAGCTACATGTCAGAGTAGTGCATCATATCCATAAACAGAATTCAAGCCACATGGCAAATGAGTCTAAAGTGTCCGTATACTGAAAGATAGCTACATGGCAAATTATTCCAACGTATCCATGTACAGAGAGCTAGCTACATGGCATAGTAGTGTAACTTGTCCTTATACAGAGTACTACACCACATGGCAGTTAAGTCTAACATGTCCATAAATTGAGAGCTAGCTACAAATCAGATCAGTCCAACATATCCATGTACAGAGAGCTAGCTACATGGCAGACGAGTCC
>NW_006409068.1:278122-279553 GCF_000296735.1 Chrysochloris asiatica
CCAACATATCCATGTACAGAGAGCTAGCTACATGGCAGACGAGTCCAAAATGTCCATATACAGAGAGCGAGCTACATGGCAGAGTAGTGCAAGATTTCCATAGTCAGATTCTGGTCCCATTGCAGATGTGTCCAACGTGTCCATATACTGAGAGCTAGCTACATGGTAGACAAGTCCAATATGTTCATATACAGGATACCAGCTATATTGCTGATGAGTCCAACATGGCTATAAACAGAGAGCTTGCAACATGGCTGAGTAGTGCGCCATTTCCATATCCAGAGTTAAAGCTACACGGCAGACGATTCCAAAGTGTTCATATACTGAGAGATAGCTACATGGCTGAGTAGTCAAAAATATCCATGCATTGAGAGCTAGCTACATGTCAGAGGAGTCCAAAATGTCCATATAATGAGAGCTAGCTACATGGTAGAGTAGTGCAACATTTCCATATACAGAGTTCTAGCTACATGTCAGAGGAGTCCAAAATGTCCATATACTGAGAGCTAGCTACATGGTAGAGTAGTGCAACAATTCCATATACAGAGTTCTAGCTACAAGGTAGATGAGTCTAACTTTTCTGTGTACAGAGAGCTAGCTACATGACAGGGTAGTACAACGTTTCCATATACAGAGTTCTAGCTATAAGGTAGATGAGTCCAACTTGTCTATATACAGAGAGCTGGCTACATGGCATGTTAGTGCAACATTTCCATATACAGAATTCTAGCTACAAGGCAGATGAGTCCAACTTGTCTATATACAGAAAGCTAGCTATATGGCAGGGTAGTGTAACATTTCCATATACAAAGTTCTAGCTACAAGGCAGATGAGTCCAACTTGTCTGTATACAGAGAGCTAGCTTTATGGCAGAGTAGTGCAACATGTCCATATAGAGAGAGCGATCTACATGGCAGAGTAGTGCAACATTGCCATGTACTGAATTCTGGCTACATGGCAGATGTGTACAAAGTGTCCATATACAGAGAGCTGGCTACATGGCTGAGTAGTCAAAAATATCCATTCACTGAGAGCTAGCTGCATGTCACACGAGTCCAAAATGTCCATATACAGAAAGCTACCTACATGGCAGAGTAGTGCCACAATTCCATATACGGAATTCACACTACATGGCAGATGAGTCCAAAAAGTTCATGTACTGAGAGCTTTCTGCATGTCAGAATATTCCAACATGTCCATATAAAGAGTACTAGCTAGCTATCTAATGAGTTCAATATGTCCATATACTCAGAGATAGCTACACGGCAGGGTTGCGCATCATTTCCATATACAGAGTTCTAGCTACATGGCAGAGTAGTCCAAAATGTCCATATACAGTGTACTAGCTACAAGGCAGATGAGTCCAACTTGCGTATATACAGAAAACTAGCTACATGTCAGAGTAGTGCATCATATCAATATACAGAAGTA
>NW_006409068.1:280163-281269 GCF_000296735.1 Chrysochloris asiatica
GTCCAACGTGTCCATATACTGAGAGTTATCTGCATGGCAAATCAGTCCATATTTCCACATACAGAATTCTTGTTACATAGCAGATGAGTCCAACTTGTTCATATACTGAGAGCTAGCTTCATGGCAGGGTAATGCAACATTTCCATATACAGAGTTCTAGCTACAAGGCAGATGAGTCCAGCTGGTCTATATACAAAGAGCTTCCTACATGGTAGAGTAGTGCATCTTGTCCTTATACAGAGAACTAGCTACATGGCAAATGAATCCAACATGTCCATATATTGGGAGCTAACTACATGGCAGGGTAAAGCAACATTTCCATATGCAGAGTTCTAGCTACAAGGAGATTAGGCCAACTTGTCTACATACAGAGAGCTAGCTACATTTCAGTGTAGTGCAACATTTTCATATCAGAGTTCAAGCTTCATGGCAGATGAGTCCAAAGTGTACATATACTGAGAGCTTTCTGCATGTCAGAGTAGTCCAACATGTCAATATAAAGTGTACTAGCTAGCTGTCTAATGAGTCCAACATGTCCATATACTGAGAGCTAGCTACATGGCAGCGTAGCACTTCATTTCCATATACAGAGTTCTAGCTACATAGCAGATGTGTCCAAAATGTCCATATACAAAGAGTTAGCTACATGGCAGAGTAGTCCAAAATGTCCATATACAGTGTACTAGCTACAAGGCAGATGAGTCCTACTTGTCTATATGGAGAAAACTAGCTACATGTCAGAGTAGTGCATCATATCCATATACAGAATTCAAGCCACATGGCAGATGAGTCTAAAGTGTTCGTATACTGAAAGATAGCTACATGGCAAATTATTCCAACATATCCATGTACAGAGAGCTAGCTACATGGCATACTAGTGTAACTTGTCCATATACTGAGAGCTAGCTACATGGCAGAGTAGTCCAAAATGTCCATATACAGTGTACTATACTACATGGCAGTTAAGTCCAACATGTCCATATATTGAGAGCTAGCTACAAATCAGATCAGTCCAATATATCCATGTACAGAGAGCTAGCTACATGGCAGACGAGTCCAAAATGTCCATATACAGAGAGCTATCTACATGGCAGAGTACTGCAACA
>NW_006409068.1:282334-283908 GCF_000296735.1 Chrysochloris asiatica
CCAACTTGCGTATATACAGAAAACTAGCTACATGTCAGAGTAGTGCATCATATCAATATACAGAAGTAAAGCTACTTGGCAGACGTGTCCAAACTGTTCATATACTGAAAGATAGATACATGACAGATCATACCAACATACCCATGTACAGAGAGCTAGCTACATGGCAGACGAGTCCTAAGTGTCCATATACAGAGAGTTAGCTACATGGCAGAGTAGCACACATTTTCCACAAACAGAGTTCTAGCTACATAGCAAATGTGTCCAAAGTGTCCATATATTGAGAGCTAGCTACATGGCAGAGAAGTCCAATATATCCATGCACAGTGAACTAGCTATAAGTCAGATGAATCCAAAATGTCCACCTACAGAGAGTTAGCTAAATGGCAGAGTAGTGCATCATTTCCATATGGAGGGTTCAAACTACATGGCAGATGAGTCCAAAGTGTTCATAAACTGAGAGCTAGCTACATGTCAGAGTAGTCCAACATGTCCATATAAAGAGTACTAGCTATCTGGCTAATGAGTCTAACATGTCCATATAATGAGAGCTAGCTACATGGCAGAATAGTACAACATTTCCATATACAGGGTTCTAGATACGTGGCAGATGTGTCCAATGAGTCCATATACTGAGAGTTATCTACATGGCAAATCAGTCCATATTTCCATATACAGAATTCTTGTTACATGGCAGATGAGTCCAATTTGTTCATATACTGAGAGCTAGCTTCATGGCAGGGTAATGCAACATTTCCATATACAGAGTTCTAGCTACAAAGCATATGAGCCCAACTTCTCTATATACAGATATATAGTTCATGGCAGGGTAGAGCAACATTTCAATATACAGAGTTCTACTTTCAAGGCTTATGAGTCCAACATGTCCATATACAGATAGCTAGCTACAAGGCACACAAGTCCATTATGTTCATATAAAGAGAGCTACCTACTTGGCAGATCAGTCCATAATGTCCATTTTCAGAGAGCTGACAAATACAAAATGTCAGTATACCAAATGTTAGCTACATTGCAGAGTAGTGCAGTATTTCCATATACAGAGTTCCAGCTAAAAGTCAGATGATTTCAATTAGTCTATATACAGAGAGCTTACTACATGGCAGAGAAGTGCAAGTTGTCTTTATAAAGAGTACTAGATACATAGCAGATGAGTCCAACATGTCCATATATTGAGAGCTAGCTACAAGGCAGACAAATCCCATATGTATCTATACAGAGAGCTACCTGCTTGGTAGATCAGTCCAACATATCCATGTACAGAGAGCTAGTGACATGGCAGACGAGTACAAAATGTCCATATACAGAGAGCTAGCTACATGGCAGAGTAGTGCAACATTTCCATATACAGATTTGGGCTACATGGCAGATGTGTCCAACGTGTCCATATACTGAGAGCTAGCTACATGGCTGAGATGTCAAAAATATCCATTCACTGAGAGCTAGCTTCATGTCAGAGGAGTCCAAAATGTCCATATACTGAGAGCTAGCTACATGGCAGGGTATTGCAAAATTTCTATATACAGAATTCAAACTACATGACTGATGAGTCCAAG
>NW_006409068.1:287552-292122 GCF_000296735.1 Chrysochloris asiatica
TGTCTAATGAGTCCAACATGCCCATATACTGAGAGCTAGCTACATGGCAGGGTAGCACATCATTTCCATATACAGAGTTCTAGCTACATAGCAGATGTGTCCAAAATGTACATATACAAAGAGCTAGCTACATGGCAGAGTAGTCCTAAATGTCCGTATTCAGTGTACTAGCTACAAGGCAGATGAGTCCTACTTGTCTATATATAGAAAACTAGCTACATGTCAAAGTAGTGCATCATATCCATATACAGAATTCAAACCACATGGCAGATGAGTCCAAAGTGTTCATATACTGAAAGATAGCTACATGGCAAATTATTCCAACATATCCATGGACAGAGAGCTAGCTACATGGCAGAGTAGGGTAACTTGTCCTTATACAGAGTAGTAGATACATGGCAGATGAGTCCAAAATGTCCATATACAGAGAGCTAGCTACATGGCAGAGTAGTGCAACATTTCCATATTCAGATTCTGGTTACATGGCAGATGAGTCCTACATGTCCATATACAGAACGCTAGATACATGGCAGGGTAGTGCAACATTTCCATATACAGAGTTCTAGTCTCAAGCCAGATGAGTCCAACGTGTCCATATACTGAGAGCTAGCTACAAGGCAGACAAGTCCATTATGTTCATATACAGAGAGCTACCTACTTGGCAGATCAGTCCAACATGTCCGTTTACAGAGAGCCAGCTACTTGGCTGACAAGTACAAAATGTCCATATTCCAAAAGCTAGCTACATGGCAGAGTAGTTCAATATTTCCATATACAGAGTTCGAGCTACAAGGCAGATGATTCCAATTAGTCTATATACAGAGAGCTTACTACATGGCAGAGTAGTGCAACTTGTCCTTATACAGAGTACTAGCTACATGGCAGATGAGTCCAACATGTCCAAATACTGAGTGCTAGCTACAAGGCAGACAAGTCCCATATGTATCTATACAGAGAGCTACCTACTTGGTAGATCAGTCCAACATATCCATGTACAGAGACCTAGCGTCATGGCAGACAAGTATAAAATGTCCATATACAGAGAGCTAGCTACATGGCAGAGTAGTGCAACATTTCCATATACAGATTCGGGCTACATGTCAGAGGAGTCCAAAATGTCCATATACTGAGAGCTAGCTACAAGGCAGACAAGACCCATATGTATCTACACAGAGAGCTACCTACTTGTTAGATCTGTCCAACATATCCATGTACAGAGAGCTAGCGACACGGCAGACAAGTACAAAATGACCATATACAGAGAGCTAGTTACATGGCAGAGTAATGCAACATTTCCATATACAGATTTGGGCTACATGGCAGATGTGTCACACGTGTCCATATACAGAGAGCAAGCTACATGGCAGGGTAGTGCAACATTTCCATATACTGAGTTCTAGCTACATAGAAGATGTGTCCAAAGTGTCCATATATTGAGAGCTAGCTACATGGCATAATAGTCCAAAATATCCATGCACAGAGAGCTAGCTACATGTCAGACGAATTCAAAATGTCCATATACAGAGAGCTAGCTAAATGGCAGACTAGTACATCATTTCCATATAGACGCTTCAAGCTACATGGCAGATGAGTCCAAAATGTTCATAAACTGAGAGCTAGCTACATGTCAGAGTAGTCCAACATGTCCATATAAAGAGTACCAGCTATCTGGCTAATGAGTCTAACATGTCCACATAATGAGAGCTAGCTACATGGCAGAGTAGTTCAGCATTTCCATATACAGGGTTCTAGATACGTGGCAGATGTGTCCAACGTGTCCATATACTGAGAGCTACCTACATGGCAAATCAGTCCATATTTCCATATACAGAATTCTAGTTACATGGCAGACGAGTCCAACTTGTTCATATACTGAGAGCTAGCTTCTTGGCTGGGTAATGCAACATTTCCATATACAGAGTGCTAGCTACAAGACAGATGAGTCCAGCTGGTCTATATACAAAGAGCTTCCAACATGGCAAAGTAGTGCAACTTGTCCCTATACAGAGTACTAGCTACATGGCAAATGAGTCCAACATGTCCATATACTGAGAGCTAACTACATGGCAGGGAAATGCAACATATCCATATACAGAGTTCTAGCTACAAGGCAGATGAGGCCAACTTGTCTATAAACAGAGACCTAGCTACATGGCAGGGTAATGCAACATTTCCATATACAGAGTTTAAGCTACAAGGCAGATGAGTCCAATTTGTCTGTGTAAGGGGGCTAGCTACATGACAGGGTAGTGCAACATTTCCATATACAGAGTTCTAGCTACAAGGTAGATGAGTGCAACTTGTCTATGTTCAGAGAGCTAGCTACCTGGCATGTTAGTGCAACATTTCAATATACAGAGTTCTAGCTACAAGACAGATGAGTCCAACTCCGTATACGGATTTCTAACTACATGGCAGATGTGTCCAACATGTATATATACTGAGAGCTACCTACATGGCAGATGAGTCCAAAATATCCATGCACAGAAAGCTAGGTACATGTCAGACGAGTCCAAAATGTCCATATACAGAGAGCTAACTACATGGCAGAGTAGTGCAACATTTCCATATACAGATTCTGGTTACATGGCAGATGTGTCCAACGTGTCCATATACTGAGAGCTAGCTACATGGCAGACAAGTCCAATATGTTCTTATTCAGGATACAAGCTATATTGCTAATGAGTCCAACATGTCTATAAAGAGAGAGCTAGCTACATGGCTGAGTAGTGCACCATTTCCATATCCAGAGTTCAAGCTACATGGCAGATGAGTCCAAAGGGTTCATATACTGAGAGCTAGCTACATGGATGAGTAGTCCAACATGTCCATATACTGAGACCTAGCTACATGGCAGAAAAGTCCAATATGTTAATATACAGAGAGCTACCTTCTTGCCAGATCAGTCCAACATATCCATGTACAGAGAGCTAGCTACATGGCAGAGGAGTCCTAAATGTCCATGTACTGAGAGCTAGCTACATGGCAGAGTATTCCAAAATATCCATGCACATGTCAGACAATTCCAAAATGTCCATAAACAGAGAGTTAGCTACATGGCAGGGTAGTGCAACATTTCTGCATACAGAGTTCTAGCTGCAAGGTAGATGAGTCCAACTTGTGTATATACACAGAGGTAGTTACATGGCAGAGTAGTGTAACATTTCCAAATACAGAGATCTACCTACATGACAGATGTGTCCAACGTGTCCTTATACTGAGACCTAGATACATGGTAGAGTACTACAACATTTCCATATATAGAATTCTAGCTACATGGCAAATGACTCCAACTTGTTCATATATTGAGAGCTAGCTTCACGACAGAGTAGTATAAAATATCCATGCACAGAGAGCTAGCTGCATATCAGACGAGTCCAAAATGTCCATATACAGTGAGATAGATACATGGCATGGAAGTGAAACATTTCCATATACAGAGTTCTAGCTACAAGGCTGATGAGTTCAACTTGTCTATATACAGAGAGCTAGCTACATGGCAGGGAAGTGCAATATTTCCACATACAGAGTTCTAGCTACAAGGAAGATAAGTCCAACTAGTTTATATACAGAGAGCTAGCTACATGGCACAGCAGTGCAACTTGTCATTATAGAGAGTGCTAGCTACATGGCAGTTGAGTCCAACATGTCCATATACTGAGACCCAACTACAAGGCTGACAAGTCCCATATGTTCATATACAGAGAGCTACCTACTTTTCAGATCAGTCGAACATATCCATGTACAGAGAGCAAGCTAAATGGTATATGAGTCCAAAATGTCCATATACAGAGAACTAGCTACATGTCAGGGTAGTGCAACATTTGCATATACACAGTTCTAGCTAAAAGTTATATGAGTCCAACTTGTCTATATACAGAGAGCTAGCTACATGGCAGGGTAGTACATCATTTCCATATATGGAGTTCAGGCTACAAGGAAGATGAGTCCAACATGTCCATATACTGAGAGATAGCTACATGGCAGACAAGTCCAATATTTTCATGTACAGAGAGCTACCTACATGGATGATCAATCCAACATATCCATGTACAGACAGCTAGCTACATGGGAGAAAAGTCAAATATGTTCACATACAGAGAGCTACCTTCTTGACACATCAGTCCAACATATCCATGTACAGAGAGCTAGCTACATGTCAGACGAGTCCAAAGTGTCCATAAATTGAGAGCTTGCTACGTGGCAGAGTAGTTCAAAATATCCATGTAGAAATAGCTAGCTACATGACAGATGAGTCCAAAATGTCCATATACAGAGAGCTAGCTACATGGCAGGTTAGTGCAACATTTCCATATACAGAGTTCTAGCTACAAGGCAGATGAGTCCAGCTGGTCTATATACAGACAGCTAGCTACATGGCAGAATAGTGCAACATGTCCATATACAGTGTACTAGCTACATAGTAGATGAGTCCAACATGTCCATATACTGAGAGCTAGGTACAAGGCAGACAAGTCCATTATGTTCATATATGGAGAGCTACCTACTTGGCAGATCCGTCCAACATGTCCATTTACAAATAGCTAGCTACATGGCAGACGAGTCCAAA
>NW_006409068.1:293115-293676 GCF_000296735.1 Chrysochloris asiatica
AACATGTCCATTTTCAAACCGCTAGCTACATGGCAGACAAGTACAAAATGTCCATATATAGAAAGCTAGCTACATGGCAGAGTAGTGCAACATTTAAATATACAGAGTTCTAGCTACATGGCAGATATGTCCAACATGTACTTATACTGAGAGCAACCTACATGGCACATCAGTCCAAAATATCTATGCAAAGAGAGTAAGCTACATGTCAGATGAGTCAAAAATATCCATATATAGAAAGCTAGCTACATGGCAGGATAGTGCAACATTTCCATATTCAGAGTTAAAACTACAAGGCAGATGAGTCCAACTTGTCTATATACAGACAGCTAGCTACATGGCAGAGTAGTGCAACATGTCAATATACCAGGTACTAGCTACATAGTAGATGACCAACATGTCCATATACTGAGAGCTAGCTAAATGCAGACAAGTCCATTATGATCACAAACAGAGAGCCACCTACTTGGTAGATCAGTCCAAAATGTGCATTCAGAGAGAGCTAGCTACATGGCAGATGAGTCCAAAATGTCCATATATAGAAAGCTAGCTACATGGTAG
>NW_006409068.1:294701-296618 GCF_000296735.1 Chrysochloris asiatica
TACATGTCAGATAAATCCAAAATGTTCATACACAGATAGCTACCTACTTGTCAGATCAGTCCAACAAATCCATTTACAGAGAGCTGGCTAAATGGCTGACGAGTCCAAAATGTCCATATACAGAGAGCTAGCTACATGGCAGGGTATTGCAACATTTCCATATACACAGTTCTAGCTTTAAGGCAGGTGAGTCCAACTTGTCTATATACAGAGAGCTAGCTACATAGCAGTATAGAGCAACATTTCCATATTCAGAGTTCTAGCTACATGTCAGATATTTCCAACGTGTGCATGTACTGACAGCTAGCTACATGGCAGAGTATCGAACATGTACATATACAGGGTACCAGCTAAAAGGCAGATAAATCAAACATGTCCATATACAGAGAGCTAGCTACATGGCAGGGTAGTGAAACATTTCCATATACACAGTTCTATCTATAAGGCAGATAAGTCCAACTTGTCTATATACAGAGAGCTAGCTACTTGGCAGAGTAGTGCAACATTTCAAGATACATAATTTTAGCTACATGGCAGATGTGTCCAGCGTGTCTATATACATAGAAGTAGCTACATGGCAGACAAGTCCACTATGTTCATATAGAGATCTGCCAAGTAGGTAGATCAGTCCAACATATCCATATACAGAGAGCTAGGTATATGGCAGACAAGTCCAAAACGTCCATATATAGAGAGCTACCTACATGACAGATGTGTCCAATGTGTCCATATACTGAGAGCTAGCTACATGGCAGAGTAGTCCAACAATCCATATACAGGGTACTAGCTACATGGCAGATGAATCCAACAAATCCATATACTGTGAGCTAGGTATATGGCAGACAAGTCCAGTATGTTCCTATGCAGAGAGCTAGATACATGTCAAGGTAGTGCAACATTTCCATATACAGAATTCTAGCTACATAGCAGCTGTGTCCAACGTGTCCATATACTGTGAGCTAGTTACATGGCAGAGTATTCCAACATGTCCATAAAAAGTGTACTACTTACATGGCAGATGAGGCCAACATGTCAATATATTGAGAGATGTCTACATGGCAGCCAAGTCCAATAGGTTCACGTACAGAGAGTTATCATCATGGAAAGGTAGTGCAACATTTCCATATACAGAGTTCTAGCTACAAGCCAGATGAGTCCAACTTGTCTATATACTGATAACTAGCTACATGCCAGAGAAGTACAATATGTTCATATACAGAGAGCTACCTACCTGGCAGATCAGTCAACATATCCATTTACAGAGAGCTAGCTAAATGGCAGACAAGTCCAAAATGTCCATATACAGAGAGTTAGCTACATGGCAGTGTAGTGCAACATATCCTTATACAGAGTTCTAGCTACAAGGCACCTGAGTGCAAAATGTCCATATACAGATAGCTAGATATAGGGCAAGGTAGAGCAACATTTCCATATACAGAGTTCTAGCTACATGGCAGATGTGTCCAATGTGTCCATATATTGAGAGCCAGCTACATGGCAGAGTAGTCCAGCATGTCCAAAAACAGGGTACTAGGTACATGGCGGGTGAGCCCAACATGTCCATATAATGAGAGCTAGCTACATTGCAGACAAGTCTAATATGTTCATATACAGAGAGCTACATACTTGGCAGATCAGTCCAACATATCCATGTACAGAGAGCTAGCTCCATAGCCGACGATATAAAAATGTCCATATACAGAGAGCTAGCTACATGGCAGGGTAGTGCAACATTTCCATATACCAAATTCCAGCTACAAGGCAGATGAGTCCAGCTTGTCTATATACAGAGAGCTAGCTAAATGGCAGAGTAGTGTAACATTTCCATATACAGAGTTCTAGCTACAAGGCAGATGAGTCCTAAGTGTCCATATACAGAGAAATAGCTACATGGCAGGGTAGTGAAACATTTCCATA
>NW_006409068.1:297923-301156 GCF_000296735.1 Chrysochloris asiatica
GTCCAAAATGTCCATATACAGAGAGCTAGGTACATGTCAGACAAGTCCAATACACTCATATAATGAGAGCTACCTACTTTGCAGATCAGTCCAACATATCCATGTACAATGAGCTAGCTAAATGGGAGATGAGTCCAAAATGTCCATATAAAGAGAGCTAGCTTCATGGCAGTGTAGTGAAACATTTCCATATACAGAGTTCTAGCTACAAGGCAGATGTGTCCAACATGTCGTTATACTGAGAGCTACCTACATGGCACATCTGACAAAATATCCATGTAAAGAGAGCAAGCTACATAGCAGACAAGTCCAAAATGTAAATAAAGAGAGCTAGCTACATGGCAGGGTAGTGCAACATTTCCATATACAGAGAACTAGCTACAAGGCCGTTGAGTCCAACTTATCTATATAGAGAGAGTTCACTACATGTCAGAGTAGTGCAACATTTCCATATACAGTGTTCTAGCTACATGGCAGATGTGTCCAACGTGTCCATATACTGAGAGCTAACTACATGGCAGAGTAGTCCAACATGACCATATAGAGGGTACTAGCTGCATGGCAGATGAGTACAACATGTCCATATACTGAGAGCTAGCTTCATGGAAGGGAAGTGCAACATTTCCATATACAGAGTTCTAGCTACAAGGCAGATGAGTCCAACTTGTCTAAATACAGAGAACTAGCTACATGGCAGAGTATTGCAATATTTCCATATACAGAGTTCCAGCTACATTGCAGATGTGTCCAACATGTCTATATACTGAAAGCTACCAACATGGCCAAGAAGTCCAACATGTCCATATACAGGGTAATAGCTACATAGCAGATGTGTCCAAGGTGTCCTTATACAGAGAACTAGCTACATGGCAGACAAGTCCAATCTGTTCATATACAGAGAGATACCTATTTGGCAGATCACGCCCACATATCCATGTAGATTGAGTTATCTACAAGGAAGACGAGTCCAACATGTCCATATACAGAGTTAGCTACATGGCCTGGGTTGTGTAGCAGTTCCATATACAGAGTTCTAGCTAAAAGGCAGATGAGTCCAACTTGTCTATATACAGAGAGCTAGCTAACCGGCAGAGTAGTGCATCATTTCCCTATACGTAATTCTATCTACATGGCAGATGTGACCAACGTGTCAATATACTGAGTGTTAGCTACATGGCAGACAAGTCCAATATGTTCATATACAGATAGCTACGTCCTTTCAAGATCAGTGCAACATATCCAAGTAAAGAGAGCAAACTACATGGCAGACAAGTTCAAAATATCCATATACAGAGAGCTAGCTACATGGCAGGGTAATGCAACATTTCCATATACACAGTTCTAGCTATAAGGCAAATGAGTTCAACTTGTCTATATACAGCGAGCTAGCTACATGGCAGTACAGAGCAACATTTCCATATTCAGAGTTCTAGCTACATGTCAGATGTTTCCAAAGTTTTCATGTACTGACAGCTAGCTACATGGCAGAGTAGTCGAACATGTCCATACACAGGGTACCAGCTAAAAGGCAGATAAATCCAACATGTCCATATACTGAGAGCTAGATACTTGGCAGACAAGTCCAATATGTTCATGTACAGAGAGCTAAGTACATGGCAGGGTAGTGCAACATTTCCAAATACAGAGTTTTGGCTACATGGAAGATGTGTCCATTGTGTCCATATACATGGTACTAGATCCTTGGAATATTTTCCAACGTGTCCATATACTGAGAGTTAGCTACATGGTATAAAAGTCTATTATGTTCATATACAGAGAGCTACCTACTTGGCAGATTAGTCCATCATATCCATGTACAGAGAGCTAGCTCCATGGCAGACGAGTCCAAAATGTCCATATACAGAGAGCTAGCTACATGGCAGAGTAGTGCAACATTTCCATATACAGAGTTCTAGCTACAATACAGATGAGTCCAAAATGTCCATATACAGAGAACTAGCTACATGGCAAGGTATGCAACATTTCCATATACAGAGTTTTAGCTACAAGGCAGATGAGTCCTAACTATCCATATACAGAGAAATAGCTACATGGCAAGGTAGTGAAACATTTCCATATACAGAGTTCTAGCTACAAGGCAGATAAGTCCAAATTGTCTATGTACAAGAAGCTAGATACATGGCACAGTACTGCAACATTTCCATATACAGAATTCTGGCTACATGGCAGATGTGTCCAGCATCTCCATATACTGAGAGCTACCTACATGGCAGAGTAATCCAACATGTCCATATATAGGGTACTAGCTACTTGGCAGATGAGTCCAACAGGTCCATATACTGAGAGCTAACTTCATTGCAGAATAGTCCAACATGTCCTTATACAGGGTACTAGCTACTTGGCAGATGTGTCCAACATGTATATATACTGAGAGCAAGCTACATGGCAGAAAAGTTCATAATGTCCATATACAGAGAGCTAGCTACATGGCAATGTAGTTCAGAATTTCCATAACAGAATTCTAGCTACAAGGCAGATGAGTTCAATTTGTCTACATAGAGAGAGCTAGCTACATGGCAGAGTAGTGCAACATTTCCATATACAGAATTCCAGCTACATGGCAGATGTGTTCAAAGTGTCTATATACTGAGAGCTACCTCCATGGCAGATCAATCTAACATGTCCATATAGAGCATACTAGCTACATGGCAGATGAGTACAACATGTCCATATACTGAACGCTAGCTACATGGAAGAGGAGTCCAAGATGTGCATATACAGAGAGCTAGCTACGAGGCAAGGTTGTGCAACATTTCCCTATACAGTGTTCTAGCTACAAGGCAGATGAGTCCAATTTGTCTGTATACAGAAAGCTAGGTACATGGCAGGGAAGTGCAACATGTCCATATACAGGGTACTAGATATATGGCAGATGAGTCCAACATGTCCATATACTGAGAGCTAGTGACCTGGCAGACAAGTCCAATATGTTCATATACAGAGAGCTATCTACGTGGCAGATCAGTCCAACATATCCATGTACAGTGAGCTAGCTACATGGCAGATGAGTCCAAAATGTCCATATGTAGAGACCTAGCTCCATGGTGGGCTAATGGAACAGTTCCATATACAGTGTTCTAGCTACAAGGCAGATGAGTCCAACATTTCTATGTACAAAGAGCTAGCTACATGGCAGAGTAGTGCAACAATTCCATATACAGAGTTCTAGCTACATAGCAGATGTGTCCAACGTGTCCATATACTGAGAAGTA
>NW_006409068.1:301839-302426 GCF_000296735.1 Chrysochloris asiatica
TGTCTACATACAGAGATCTAGCTACATGGCCGAGTAGTACAACATTTCCATATACAGAGTTCTAGCTCCATGGCAGATGAATCCAAAGTGTTCATATACTGAGAGCTAACTACATGGCAGTGTAGTGCAACATGTCCATATATAGTGTTGTAGCTACATGGCAGATGAATTCAACATGTCCACATAATGAGAGCTAGTTACATATCAGACAAGTCCAATATGTTCATATACAGATAGGTAGCTACATGGCAGGGTAGTGCAACATTTCCATATACTGAGTTCTAGCTACATGGCGGATGTGTCCAGCGTGCACATATACTGAGAGCTATCTACATGTCAGTCAAGTCCACTATGTTCTTATACTATGAGCTACCTCCTGAGCAGATCAGTCAAACAAATCCATGCAAAGCAAGCTAGCTACATGGCAGCGTAGTGCAACATTTCCATATAGAGGGAACTAGCTACATGGTATATGAGTCCAACATGTCCATATAATGAGAGCTAAGTACATGGCAGACAAGTCCAATATATTCCTATACAGAGAGCTAGCCACATGACAGGGTATTGCAACATTTCTATATACAAAG
>NW_006409068.1:303277-303898 GCF_000296735.1 Chrysochloris asiatica
ACATGGCAGACAAGTCCTATATGTTAATGTACACAGATCTACTTACTTGGGAGATCACTCCAACATATCCATGTACAGAGAGCTATCTACAAGGTAGACGAGTCCACAATGTCCATATACAGAGAGCTAGTTACATGGCAGCATAGTGCAACAGTTCCATATACAGAGTTCTAGCTGTAAGGCAGATGAGACGAACTTGTGTATATACAGAGATCTCGCGACATGGCAGAGTAGTGCAATATTTCCAAATACACAGTTCTAGCTAAATGACAGATGAGTCCAACATGTCCAGATACGGAGAGCTAGCTACATGGCAGACAAGTCCAATATGTTCATGTACAGAGAACTAGCTACAATGCAGGGTACTGCAATACTTCCATATACAGAGTTCTAGTTATATGGCAGATGTGTCTAACGTGTCCATATACTGAGAGCTAGCTACATGGCAGTGTAGTACAACATGTCCATATACAGGGTACTAGCTACATGGCAGATGGATCCAACATGTCCATATAATAAGGGCTAGGTACATGGCAGACAAGTCCAATATATTCCTATACAGAGAGCTAGCCACATGACAGGGTATTGCAACATTTCTATATACAAAGTTCTAGCTACATG
>NW_006409068.1:304594-305082 GCF_000296735.1 Chrysochloris asiatica
CATGGCAGACTAGTCTAAGATTTCCATATACTGAGAGATAGCTACATGACAGACGAGTCCAATATGTTCATTTTCAGAGAGCTAGCTGCATGTCAGGGTAGAGAAACGTTTCCATATACAGAGTTTAACTACATGGCAGATGTGTTCAACTTGTCCATATACTGAGTGCTAGCTACATGGCAGAGTAGCCCAACATGTCTATATACAGGGTACTAAGCTACATGGCAGATGAGTCCAACATGTCCGTATACTGAAAGCTAGCTAGATGGCAGACAAATCCAGTATGTTTATAAACAAAGAGGAACCTACTTGTCAAATCAGTCCAACATATCCATGTTGGAGCTAGCTACGTAGCAGACGAGTGCAAAATGTCAATATACAGAGAGCTAGCTACATGGTAGGGTAGTACAACATTTCATATACAGAATTCCAGCTACAAGGCAGATGAGTCCAACTTGTCTATATACAGAGAACTAGCTACATGGCAG
>NW_006409068.1:307863-309649 GCF_000296735.1 Chrysochloris asiatica
CAAAATATCCATACACAGAGATAGCTATATGGCATACTAGTTAAAAATGTCCATATACAAAGAGCTAGCTAAATGGCAGAGTACTGCATCATTTCCGTATACAGAGTTCAAGCTACATTGCAGATGAGTCCATAATTTTCATATACTGAGAGATAGCTACATGGATGAGTAGTCCAACATGTCCATATATAGGGTACTAGCTACCTGGTTAATGAGTCCAACATTTCCTTATACTGAGAGCTAGCTACAAAATGCAGACAAGTCCAATATGTTCATATACAGAGAGCTACCTTCTTGGAATATCAGTCCAACATATCCATGTAAGAGAGCTAGCTACATGGCAGACAAGTTCAAAATGTCCATATACTGAGAACTAGCTACATATAGGGGAGTGCAACATTTCGATATACAGAATTCTAGCTACAAGGCAGATGAGTCAAACTTGTCCATATACAGAGCTAACTACATGGCAGAGTAGTGCAACATTTCCATATACAGAGTTCTGACTACATAGCAGATGTGTACAACGTGTCCATATACTGAGAGGTACCTACATGGCAGATCAGTTCATAATATCCATGGACAGAGACCTAGCTACATGTCAGATGAGTCCAAAATGTCTGTATACAGAAAGCTAGGTACATGGCAGAGTAGTGCATCATTTCAATATACAGAGTTGAAGCTACATGGCAGATGAGCCCAAAGTGTTCAAATACTGAGAACTGGGTACATGGATGTGTAGTCCAACATATCCATATACATGGCACTAGCTACCTGGCTAATGAGTCCAACATGTACATATACTGAGAACTGGCTTCATGGCAGACAAGTCCAGTATGTTCACATACAGAGAGCAATCTAGTTGTCATATCAGTCCAACATATCCTTATACAGAAAGCTAGCTACATGGCAGAAGAGTCCAACATGTCCATATACAGAGAGCTACCTACATGGCAGAGTAGTTCAACATTTCTATATACAGAGTTTTATCTACAAGACAGATGAGTCCAACTTGTCTATATAGAGAGAGCTAGCTACATGTCACAGTAGTGCAACATTTCCATATACAGTGTTCTAGCTACAAGGCCAATGAGTCCAACTTGTGCATATACTGAGAGCTCCCCACAAGGCAGAGTAGTCCAACAGAGAGCTAGCTACATGGCAGACGGGTCAAAAATGTCCATATACAGAAAGCTAGCTACATGGCACAGTAGTGCAACATTTCCATATACAGAGTTCTAGCTACATGGCAGATATGTCCAATGTGTACATATACTGAGAGCTAACTACATTGCAGATCAGTCCAAAATATCCATACACAGAGAGCTAGCTACATGTCGGACGAGTCCAAAATATCCATATACAGATAGCTAGCTACATAGCAGGGTAGTGCAACATTTCCATATACAGAGTTCTAGATAAAAGGCAGATGAGTCCAACAAGTCTATATACAGAGAGCTACCTGTATGGCATGTTAGTGCAACATTTTCCTATACAGAGTTCTAGCTACAAGACAGATGAGTCCAACTTGTCTATATACTGAGAGCTAGCTATATGGCAGAGTAGTCCAACATGTCCATATAAAGAGTACTAGCTACATGGCATATGTGTCCAATGTGTCCATATACTGAGAGCTAGAACATGGCATATAAGTCCAATATGTTCAATAACAGAGAGCTACCTACTTGGCAGAACAGTGCAACATATTCATGTACAGAGAGCTAGCTACATGGCAGACGAGTCCAAAGTGTCCATATACAGAGAGGTAGCTTCATGGCAGGGTAGT
>NW_006409068.1:309819-310991 GCF_000296735.1 Chrysochloris asiatica
CAGAGAACTAGCTCCATGGCAGGGTAGTGCAACATCTCCATATACAGAGTTCTAGCTAAAAGGAAGATGAGTAAAACTTGTCTATATACAGAGAGCTAGCTACCTGGCAATGTATTGCAACATTTCCATATACAGAGTTGTAGCTACAAGGCCGATGAATCCAACTTGTCTATATACTGAGAGCTACCAACATGGCAGATCATTCCAAAATATCCATGCACAAATAGCTAGCTATATGTCAGATGAGTCCAAAATGTCCATATACAGAAAGCTGGCTTCATGACAGGGTAATGAAACATTTCCATGTACAGTGTTCTAGCTACATGGCAGATGTGTCCAACGTGTCCATATATTGAGAGCTACCTACATGGCAGACAAGTCCAATATGTTCACATGCAGAGAGATAGCTAGATGGCAGGTAGTGCAACATTTCCATATACAGAGTTCTAGGTACATGTCAGATGTGTCCAACGTGTCCATATACTGAGATCTAGCTACATAGCAGAGTAGTCAAACATGTCCATATACAGGGTACTAGCTACAGGGCAGATGAGTCTAACATGTCCATAAACTGAGAGCTAGCTACATGGCAGACAAGTCCAAAATGTCCATATACTGAGAGTTAGCTACATACAGGGGAGTGCAACGTTTCTATATACAGAGTTCTAGCTACAAGGCAGATGAGTCCACCTTGTCTATATACAGAGAGCTTGCTATATGGCAGAGTAGTGTTGTTATATTGAGAGTTAGCTAGATGGATGAGTAGTCCAACATGTCCCTATGCAGGGTACTAGCATCCTGGGTAATGAGTCCAACTTGTCCATATACTGAGAGCTCGCTCCTTAGTACACAAGTCCGATATGTTCATATACAGAGAGCTAGCTACATAGCAGGGTAATGAAACATTTCCATATACAGAGTTCTAGCTACAAGGCAGATGAATCAAACTTGTCCATATACAGAGCAAAATACATGGCAGAGTAGTGCAACATTTCCATATACAGAGTTCTGACTACATGGCAGATGTGTACAACGTGTCCATATACTGATAGCTACCTACATGGCAGATCAGTTCATATTATCCATGCACAGAGAGCTAGCTACATGTCAGATGAGTCCAAAATGTCCTTATACAGAAAGGTAGCTACATGGCAAGGTAGTGCATCATTTCC
>NW_006409068.1:311422-312474 GCF_000296735.1 Chrysochloris asiatica
ACTGAGAGCTACCTACATGGCAGATCAGTCCAAAATATCTATACACAGAGAGCTAGCTATATGTCAGACGAGTACAAAATGTCCTTATACAGAGAGCTAACTACATGGCAGAGTAATGCATCATTTCCATATACAGTATTCAATCTACATGGCAGATGAGCCCAAATATTCATATACTGAGAGCTAGCTACATGGCAGAGTAGTCCAACATGCCCAAATAAAGTGTACTAGCTACATGGCAGATGTGTCCAAAGTGTCCATATACTGAGAGCTAGTATATGGCAGACAAGTCCAATATGTTCAATAACAGAGATCTACCTACTTGGCAGAAAAGTCCAACATATCCATGTACAGAGAGCTAGCTACGGCAGATGAGTCCAACATGTCCATATACAGAGAGCTACCTACATGGCAGGGTAGTGCAACATTTCCATATACAGGGTAATCGCTACAAGGCAGATGAGTCAACTTGTTTAAAAACAGAGAGATAGTTACATGTCAGAGTAGTGCAACATTTCCATATACAGAGTTCTAGCTACATTGCAGATATGTCCAACGTGTCCATATACTGAGAGCTAGCTACATGGCATAAAAGTGTAATATGTTCGTATACAGGGAGCTACCTAGATGGTAGATGAGTCCAACATATCCATGTACAGAGAGCTAGCTACATCGCAGATGATCCCAAAATGTCCATATACAAAGAGCTAGCTACATGACAGGCTACGCAACATTTCCATATGCAGAGTTCTAGCTACAAGGCAGATGAGTCCAACTTGTCTATACAGCGAGCTAGCTACATGGCAGAAAAGTCCAATATGTTCATACACTGAGAGGTAGCTACATGGAAGACAAGTCCAATATGTTCATATGCAGAGAGTTAACTACTTGGCAGATCAGTCAAACATATCCATGTACAGAGAGCTAGCTACATGGCAGACGGGTCTAAAATGTTCATATACAGAGACCTAGCTACATGGCTGGGTAGTGCAACATTTCCATATACAAAGTTCTAGCTACAAGACAGCTGAGTCCAACTTGTCTATATACAG
>NW_006409068.1:314194-315149 GCF_000296735.1 Chrysochloris asiatica
GCAACATTTCCATATACAGAGTTCTAGCTACAAGGAAGATGAGTTCAACTTGTCTATATACAGAGAGCTAGCTACATGGCAGAGTAGTGGACCTTTTCCATATACAGAGTTCTAGCTACATGGTAGACGAGTCCAAAATGTCCATGTACATAAACCTAGCTACATGTCAGAGAAGTGCAACATTTCCATGTACAAAGTTCTAGCTACATGGCAGATATGTCCAAAGCTTCCATATACTGAGAGCTACCTACATGACAGATCAGTCCAACATGTCCATACACAGGGTACTAGCTACATGGCTGATTTGTCCAACGTGTAAATATACTGAGAGCGAACTATATGGCAGACAAGTCCAATATGTTTATATACAGAGAGCTACCTATTGGCAGATCAGTCCAACATTGCCATGTACATGGCAGACAAGTTCAAAATGTCCATATACAGAGAGCTAACTACATAGTAGGGTAGTGCAACATTTCCATATACAGAGTTCTAGCAACAAGGCAGATGTGTACAACGTGTCCATATATTGAGACCTAACTACATGGCAGATCAGTCCTAAATATCCATGCACAGTGAGCTAGCTCCATGTCAGACGACACCAAAATGTCCATATGCAGAGAGCTAGTTACATGGCAGAGTAGTGCATCATTTCCATACACAGAGTTCAAGCTATATGGCATATGTGTCTAAAGTGTTCATATACTGAGAGCTAGCTACATGGAATAGTAGTGAAATATTTCCATATACAGAGTTCTAGCTACATGGCAGACGTGTCTAATGTGTCCATACACTGAGAGCTAGATACAAGGCAGACAAGTCCAATATGTTGATATACAGGGAGCTACCTACTTGGCAGAACAGTCCAACATATCCATGTACAGAGAGCTAGCTGTATGTCAGACGAGTCCAACATTTCCATATACAGAGAGCTAGCTACATGGCAGGGTAGTGC
>NW_006409068.1:315249-320707 GCF_000296735.1 Chrysochloris asiatica
AACATATCCATGTACAGAGAGCTAGCTGTATGTCAGACGAGTCCAACATTTCCATATACAGAGAGCTAGCTACATGGCAGGGTAGTGCAACATTTCCATACAAAACGTTCTAACTACAAGGCAGATGAGTCCACCTTGTCTATATACAGACAGCTAGCTACATGGCAGAGTAGTGCAACATTTCCTTATACATAGTTCTAGCTACATGGCAGATGTGTCCAACGTGTTCATATATTGAGAGTTACCTACATGGCAGAGCAGTTCAACATGTACATATACAGGGTACTAGGTACATGGCAGATGTGTCCAATGTGTCCATATTCTGAGAGCTGGTGACATAGCAGACAAGTCCAATATGTTCATATACAGAGAGCTACCTACTTGGAAGGTCAGTCCAACTAGCCACATACAGAGAGCTAGCTATATGGAACAAGAGTCCAAAATGTCCATATACAGAGAGCTATCTCCTTGGCATAGTAGTGCCACATTTCCATATTGAGAGTTCTAGCTACAAGGCAGATGAATCCAACTTGACTAAATACTGAGTGCTAGCTACATTGCAGACAATTCCAATATGTTCATATACAGAAAGCTACCTATTTGGCAGATCAGTCCAACATATCCATGTACAGAGAACTAGCTACATGGCAGCCGAGTACAAAATGTCCATGTACAAAGAGCTAACTACATAATAGGGTAATGCAACAGTTCCATATACAGAGTTCTAGCTAAAAGGAAGATGAGTCTAAAATGGCCATATACGGAGAGCTAGCTACATGGCAGTGTAGTGCAACATTTCCATATACAGAGTTGTAGCTACGTGGCAGATATGTCCAACGTGTCCATATACTGAGAGCTACCTCGATGACAGATCAGTCCAAAATATCCATGCACAGAGAGCTAGCTACATGTCATACAAGTCCAAAATGTCCATATACAGAGAGGTAGCTAGATGGCAGAGTAGTTCATCATTTCCATACAGAGTTAAAGGTACATGGCAGATGAGTCCAAAGTGTTCATAGACAGAGCTAGCTACATGGCAGAATAGTCCAACATGTCCATTTAAAGAGTACTAACTACCTGGCTCATGAGTCCAACATGTCCATATACTAAGAGCTAGCTACATGACAAACAAGTTCAATATGTTCATATACAGATAGCTACCTACTTGGCAGATCAGTCCAACAAATCCACGTACAGAGAGCTAGCTACATGGCAGACGACTCCAAACTGTCCATATACAGAGACCTAGCTACATGACAGGGTAGTGCAATATTTCCATATTCAGATTTCTAACTACAAGCAAGATGATACCAACTTGTCTATGTACTGAGAGCTAGCTAAATGGCAGACAAGTACAAATATGTTCATACACAGATAGCTACCTATTTGGCAGATCAGTCCAACATATCCATGTACAGAGAGCTAGCTACATGGCTGACGAGTCCAAAATGACCATATACAGAGAGCAAGATACATGGCAGGGAAGTGCAACATATCCATATACAGAGTTCTAGCTACAAGGCAGATGAGTCCACTGTACCTATACACAGAGAGCTAGCTACATGACAGAGTATTCCACCATGTCCTTATACAGAGTTCTAGCTACATGTCAGATGTGTCCAACTTTTCCACATTCTGTGAGCTATCTAACAGTCAGAGTAGTCCAACATGTCCATATACAGGGTAATAACTACATGGCTGATGAGTCCAGAATGACCATATACTGAGAGTTAGGTACATAGCAGACAAGTCCAATATGTCCATATACAGAGAGCTACCTACTTGGAAGATCAATACAACATATCAATGTAGAGAGAGCTACCTACATGGCCGACGAGTCCAAAATGTCCGTATATAGAGAGCTCATTACATGGCAGAGTAATGCATCATTTCCATATTCAAAGTTCTAGCTACATGGCAGATGTGTCCAACTTGTCCCTATACTGAGAGCTACCTACATGATAGATCAATGGAAAATATCCATGCACAGAGAGCTAGCTACAGTTCAGACAAGTCCAAAATGTCCATATACGGAGAGCTAGTGACATGGCAAAGTAGTGCAACATTTCCATATACAGATTTCTAGCTACATGGCAGAGTCGTCCATCATCTCTATATACAGGGTAGTAGTTACATGGCAGATGAGTCCAAAATGTCCATATACTGAGAGATAGCTACATGACAGACAAGTTCAATATGTTCGTATACAGAGAGCTACCTACTTGGTAGATAAGTCAAACATATGCATGTACAGAGAGCTAGCTACATGGCAGACGGGTCCAAAATGTCCATATACAGAGAGCTAGCTACATTACAAGGAAGTGCAACATTTCCATATTCAGAGTTCTAGCTACAAGGCAGATGAGTCCAACTTGTCTATGTGTAGACAGCTAGCTACATGGCTGAGTAGTGCAACATCTCCATATACAGAGTTCTAGCCACATGGCAGATGTGTCCAACCATTCCATATGTTGAGAGCTAACTACATGGCAGATCAGTCCAAAATATCCATGCACAGAGAGCTAGCTACATGTCTGATGAGTTCAAAATGTTCATTTGCAGAGAGCTAGCTACATGGAAGTGTAGTGCATTGTTTCCTTGGACAGAGTTCAAGATACATGGCAGATGAGTCCAAAGTGTTCATATACTGAGAGCTAGCGACATGGCAGGATAGTGCAATATTTCCATATACAGTGTTCTAGCGATATGACAGATGTGTCCAACGTGTCCATATACTGAGAGCTACCTACATGACAGATCAGTCCAAAATATCCTTACACAGAGAGCTAGCTACATTTCAGAAGAGTCGAAAATGTCCATATACAGAGAGGTAGCTACGTGGCAGTGTAGTGCAACATTTCCATATAAAGAGTTCTAGCTACAAGGCAGATGAGTCCAACTTGTCTATATACATAGAGCTGGCTACATGGCTGAATAGTCCAACATGTCTATATACAGAGTTCTAGCTACATGGCAGATGTGTCCAACGTGTCCATGTACTGAGACATACCTACATGGCAGATCAGTCCAAAATATCCATGTACAGAGAGTTGATTACATACCAGATGAGTCCAAAATGTCCATATACAAAGAACTAGCTATATGGCAGAGTAGTGCATCTTTTCCAGATACAGAGTTCAAGCTAAATGGCAGATGAGTCCTAAATGTCCCTATAAAGAGAGCTAGCTACATGGCAGATGAATACAACTTGTCTATATACAGAGAACTAGCTACATGGCAGGGTAGTGCAACATTTCCGTATACTGAGTTCTAGCTACAAGGCAGATGAGTACAACTTGTCTATATAGTAAGAACTAGCTACATGGCAGTGTAGTGCAACATTTCCATATACTGAGTTCTAGCTACAATGCAGATGAGTTCAACTTGTTTATATATAGAGAGTTACCTACATGACAGAGTAGTGCTACAGGCCTATATACAGGTTTCTAGCTACATGGCATATGTGTCCAACATGTCTATACACTGAGAGCTACCTACTTGGCAGACAAGTCCAATATGTTCATACACTGAGAGGTAGCTACATGGAAGCGTAGTGCAACATTTCCCTATACAGTGTTCTAGCAACATGACAGATGTGTCCAACGTCTCCATATTCTGAGAGCCAGCTACTTGCCAGACGAGTCCAACATATCCATAAACAGAGAGCTAGCTACACGTTAGACGAGTCTAAAATGTCCATATACAGAGAGATAGCTACATGGCAGGGTATTGCAAAATTTCCATACATAGAGTTCTAGCTACATGGCAGATGTATCCAACGTGTCCATGTACTGAGAGCTACCAACATGGCAGATCAGTCCAGAATATTGATGCACAGAGAGCTAGCTACATATTAGACGAGTCCAAAATGTCCACATACAGAGATCTAGCTACATGGCAGAGTAGTGGAAATTTCTATATTCAGTGTTCAAGCTACATGGCAGATGAGTCCAAAATGTTCATATACTGAGAGCTAGCTACATGACAGACTAGTCCACCATGTCCATATAAAGATTACCAGGTACATGGCAGACGTGTCCACCATGTCCATATACTGAGAGATGTTAGACAAGACCAATATGTTCATATACAGAGAGATACCTACTTGGTATATCAGTCAGACATATCCATGTACAGAGAGCTAGCTGCATGACAGATAAGTCAAAATGTCCATATACAGAGAGCTGGCTACATGGCAGGGTAGTGCAACATTTCCATATACACAGTTCTAGCTATAAGACACATGAGTCCAACTTGTCTATATACAGAGAGCTAGCTACATGACAGATGAGTCCAAAATGTCCATATACAGAGAACTAGCTACATGGCAGAGTAGTGCAACATTTCCATATACAGAGTTCTAGCTACATGGCTGATATGTCCATCATGTCCATATACTGAAAGCTACCTACATGGAAGATCAGTCAAAAATATCCATGCACAGAGACCTAGCTACATGGCAGACAAGTCCAAAATGTCCATAAACATCGTTGTAGCTACCAGGAAGATGAGTCCAACTTGTCTATATAGAGAAAGCTAGCTACATGGCAGAGTAGTACAACATCCCATAAACAGAGTTCTATCTACATGGCAGATGAGTCCAAAGTGTTCATATACTGACAGCTAGATATATGGCAGACAAGTTCAATAGTTCATATACAGAGAGATACCTACTTTGTAGATCAGTCCAACATATGCAGGTACAGAGAGCTAGCAATATGACAGACGAGTTCAAAATGTCCATATAGAGAGACCTAGCTACATGGCAGGGTACTGCAACATTTCCATATACAGAGTTCTAGCTACATGGCAGATGAGCCCAAATTTCCATACACAGAAAGCTAGCTACAAGGCAGAATAGTGCAACATTTTCATATACAGAGTTCAAGCTACATGGCAGATGAGTCCAATGTATTCATATACTGAGAGCTAGCTACATGGCAGAGTAGTCCAACATGTCCACATAAAGAGTACTAGTACTCAGTATATGTCCAACGTGTCCATATATTGAGAGCTAGCTATTTGGCAGAGTAGTCCAACATGTCCATATTCAAGGTATTAGCTACACTGCTGATGAGTCCCACTTGTCCATATACTGAGAGCTAGCTACGTGGCAGATGAGTCCAAAATGTCCATATATAGAGAGTTATCTACATGGCAGAGTAGTGCATCATTTCCATATACAGAGTTCAAGCTAGATGGCAGATGATTCCAAAGAGTTCATATACTGAGAGATAGCTACATGGCAGAGTAGTCCAACATATCCATATATAGTGTACTAGCTACATGGCAGTGGAGTTCAACGTGTCTATAAACTGAAAATTGGTACATGTCAGATGAGCACAAATTTCCATATATAGAGAACTAGCTAAGGGGCAGAGTAGTGGAACATTTCCATATACAGAGTTCTAGTTACAAGGAAGACAAGTCCAATATGTTCATATACAGAGAGCTA
>NW_006409068.1:321993-322734 GCF_000296735.1 Chrysochloris asiatica
CTATATAGAGAGAGCTAGCTACATGGCAGGGTAGTGAAAAGTTTCCATATACAGAGTTCTAGCTACATGAAGGATGTGTCCAACGTGTCCATATATTGAGAGCTACCCACATGGCAGATCAGTCCAACACATCCATGTGCAGAAAGCTAGCAACATTGCAGAGTACTGCAGCATCTCCATATATAGAGTTCAACCCACATGGCAGATGTGTTCAAAGTGTTCATATACTGAGAGCTAGCTACATGGCAGAGTATTCCAACATGTCCATATAAAGAGTACTAGCTACATGGCTAATGAGTCCAACATATCCATATACTAAGAGCTAGCTACATGGCAGACAAGTCCAATATGTTCATATACAGAGAGCTAGACACATGCCAGGGTAGTGCAACATTTCCCTATACAGAGTTCTAGGTAAAGGCACATGAGTCCCAACTTGTGTATATATAGAGAGTAGCTACATGGCAGGTAGTGCAACATTTCCATATACAGAGTTCTAGCTACAAGGCAGATGAGTCCAACTTGTCTATATATAGAGAGCTATCTACATGGCAGGGTAGTACAACATTACCATATACAAACTTCTAGTTACAAGGCAGATAAGTCTAACTTGTCTATATACAGAGAACTAGCTACATGGCAGAGTAGTGCAACATGTCCATATACTGAGAGGTAACTAAAGGCAGATGAGTCCAACATATGGATATACTGAGAGCTAGCTAAATGGCAGTGTAGTACAAA
>NW_006409068.1:322834-325793 GCF_000296735.1 Chrysochloris asiatica
ATACAGAGTTCTAGCTACATGGCAGATGTGTCCAACGTGTCCAAATACTGAGAGTTATATACATGGCAGACAAGTCCAATATGTTCATAAACAGAGAGCTACCTACTTGGCAGATCGATCCAACATATCCATGTACACATAGCTAGCTACATGGCAGACGAGTCCAATATGTCCATATACAGAGAGCTAGCTACATGGCAGAGTAGTGCAACATTTCCATATACAGAGTTCTAACTACAAGGCAGATGAGTTCAACTTGTCTATATACAGAGAGCTAGCTACATGGCAGGGAACTGCAACATTTCAATGTACAAAGTTCTTCCTACATGGAAGATGTGTCCAACGTGTCCATATACTGAGAGCTAGCTACATAGCAGACTAAGTCCATTATGTTCATATACAGAAAGCTACCTATTTGGCAGATCAGTCCAACATGTTCATGTACAGAGTTCAAGCTACAAGGCAGATGAGTCCAACTTGTCTATATACAGAGAGCTAGCTACGTGGCAGGGTAGTGCAACAAGTCCATATAAAGTGTTCTAGCTACAAGGCAGATGAGTCCATCTTGTCTATATACATAGAGCTAGCTACTTGGCAGGGTAGTGCAACATTTCCATATACAGAGTTCTAGCTACAAGGCAGAAGAGTCCATCTTGTCTAAATACAGAAAGCTAGATACATGGCATGGTAGTTCAACATTTCCATATACGGACTTCAAGCTACAAGGCAGAAGAGTCCAACTTGTCTAAATACAGAGAATTAGCTACACGGCAGAGTAGTGCAACATTTCCATATACAGAGTTATACCTACATGGCCGATGTGTCCAACGTGCCCATATACTGAGAGCTAGCTACATGGCAGACAAGTCCAATATGTTCATATACAGAAAACTACCTATTTGGCAGATCAGTCCAACATGTCCATGTACAGAGAGCTAGCTACATGGCAGACGAGTCCAAAATGTCCATATACAGAGAGTTAGCTACATGGCAGGGTAGTGCAACATTTCCATATACAGTATTTTAGCTATATGACAGATGTGTCCAACGTGTCCATATACTGAGAGCTACCTACATGGCAGATTAGTCCAAAATATCCTTACACAGAGAGCTAGCTAAATGTCAGATGAGTTGAAAATGTCTATATACAGAGACCTAGCTACGTGGCAGTGTAGTGAAACATTTCCATATATAGAGTTCTGGCTACAAGGCAGATGAGGCCAACTTGTTTATACACAGATAGCTAGCTACATGGCAGGGTAGTGAAATATTTTGATAATTAGACTTCTAGCTGTATGGCAGATGTTTCCAACGTGTCCATATACAGAGAGCTACCAACAAGGCAGATCAGTCAAAAATATCCATGTACAGAGAGCTAGCTACATGGCAGGGTACTGCAACATTTCCATATAAAGAGTTCTAGCTACAAGGCAGATGAGTCCATCTTGTCTATATACATAGAGCTAGCTTCATGGCAGAATAGTCCAACATGACTATATAAAAGTCCAAACTACATGGCAGATGTGTCCAACATGTCCATATACTGAGACCTAACTACATGGCATATCAGTCCAAAATATCCATGCACGGAGAACTGACTACATGACAGACGAGTCAAAAATCTCCATATACAAAGAACTAGCTACATGGCAGAGTAGTGCATCTTTTCCATATACAGAGTTCAAGCTAAATGGCAGAGGAGTCCAAAATGTCCCTATAAAGAGAGCTAGCTACATGGCAGGGTACTGCAACATTTCCATATACACAATCCTAGCTACAAGGCAGATGAGTTTAACTTCTTCATATGCAGAGAACTAGATACATGGCAGAGTAAGGCAACATTTCCATTAAAAGTATTATAGCTGCATGGCAGATGTGTCCAACATGCCCATATACTGAGAGCTACCTACATGGCAGAGTAGTGCATCTTTTCCATATACAGAGTTCAAGCTACATGGCAGATCAGTTCAAAATATCCATGTACAGAGAGCTAGCTACATGGCAGAGCAGTTCAACATGTCCATATACACGGTACTAGCTCGATGTCAGATGATTCCAACATGTTCTTATATTCTGAGGTAGCTACATGGCAGACAAGTCCAATATGTGCCTATACAGAGAGATACCTACTTGGCAGATCAGTTCAACATATCTATGTACAGAGGGCTAGCTACATGGAAGTCGAGTCCAAAATATCCATATACAGAGAGATATCTACATGGCAGGGTAGTGTAACATTTCCATATACAGATTTCTAGCTACAAGGCAGATCAGTCCAACTCATTTGTATATAGAGACCCAACTTCATGGCAGGGTAGTGCAACATTTCCATATACAGAGTTCTAGCTACATGGCAGATGTGTTCAACGTGTCCATATACTGAGAGCTAGCTACATGGCAGTGTAGTCCAACATGTCCACATTCAGAGTAGTAGCAACATGGTAGATGTGTCCAACGTGTCCATATACTGAGAACCACCTACAGGGCAGACAAGAACAATATGTTCATATACAAAGAGTTACCTAATTAGCAGATCAGTGAAACATATCCATGTATAGAGAGCTAGCTACATGGCAGACGAGTCCAAAATGTCCATACAAATAGAGCTAGCTACATGGCAAGGTAGTGCAATATTTCCATATACAGAGTTATAGCTACAAGGCAGAGGAGTCCAACTTCTCTATATACTGAGAGCTAGCTACATGGCAAAGTAGTGCAACATTTCCATATACAGAGTTCTAGCTACAAGGAAGACGTGTCCAAAATGTACATATACTGAGAGCTAGCTACAAGGCAGAGTATTCCAAAATGTACACATACAGGGTACTAGCTACATGGCAGATGAGTCCACATATCCATGTACAGAGAGCTAGCTACATGGCAGAGTAGTGCAACATTTCCATATACAGAGTTCAAGCTACAAGGCAGGTGAGTCCAACTTGTCTATCTACTGAGAGCT
>NW_006409068.1:326788-329084 GCF_000296735.1 Chrysochloris asiatica
CCTAAAGGGCAGACAAGAACAATATGTTCATATACAGAGTGTTACCTAATTAGCAGATCAGTGCAACATATCCATGTACAGAGAGCTAGCTACATGGCAGACGAGTCCAAAATGTCCATATATACAGAGATAGCTACATGAAAGGGTAGTGCAACATTTCCATATACAGAGTTCTAGCTACAAGGCAGATGAGTACAAATTGTCTATATACAGAGAGCTACCTACATGGCAGTGGAGTGCATCATTTCCATATACAGAGTTTAAGTTACATGGCAGATCAGTTCAAAATATCCATGTACAGAGAGCTAGTTACATGGCAGATGAGTCCAAAATGTCCATATACACAGAGATAGCTACATGAAAGGGTAGGGCAACATTTCCATATACAGAGTTCTAGCTACAAGACAGATGAGTACAAATTGTCTATATACAGAGAGCAACCTACATGGCAGCGTAGTGCATCATTTCCATATATAGAGTTTAAGCTACATGGCAGATCAGTTCAAAATATCCATGTACAGAGAGCTAGCTACATGGCAGAGCAGTCCAACATGTCCATATACATGGTACTAGCTACATGTCAGATGAGTCCAACATGTCCATATATTGAGAGCTAGCTATATGGCAGACAAATCCAATATGTTCATATACAGAGAGCTGCCTACTTGGCAGATCAGTTCAACATATCTATGTACAGAGAGCTAGCTACATGTCAATCAAGTCCAAAATATCCATATACAGAGAGATATCTACATGGCAGGGTAGTGTAACATTTCCATATACAGATTTCAAGCTACAAGGAAGATCAGTCCAACTCGTTTATATATAGAGATCTAACTTCATGGCAGAGTAGTGCAACATTTCCATATACAGAGTTCTAGCTACATGGCAGATGTGTCCAACATGTCCCTATACTGAGAGCTAGCTACATAGCAGAGAATTTCAATATGTTCATATACAGACAGCTATCTCCTTGGCTGATCAGTCCAACATATGAATGTACAGAGAGCTAGCTACATGGCAGACGAGTCCAAAATGTCCATATACAGAGAGCTAGCTACATGGCATCGTCGTGCAACATTTCCATATACAGAGTTCTAGCTACAAGGCAGATGTGTTCAACGTGTCCATATACTGAGAGCTAGCTACATGGCAGAGTAGTCTAACATGTCCACATTCAGGGTAGTAGCAACATGACAGATGTGTCCAACGTGTCCATATGCTGAGAACCACCTAGAGGGCAGACAAGAACAATATGTTCATATACAGAGAGTTACCTAATTAGCAGATCAGTGCAACATATCCATGTACAGAGAGTTAGCTACATGGCAGACGAGTCCAAAATGTCCATACAAATAGAGCTAGCTACATGGCAGGGTAGAGCAACATTTCCATATACAGAGTTTTAGCTAAAACGCAGATGAGTCCAACTTTTCTATACACAGAGAGCTAGCTACATGGCAGAGTAGTCCAACATGTCCATATTCAGGGTACTAGCTACATGGTAGACAAGTCCAAAATGTCCATATACAGAGAGTTAGCTACATGGCAGTGTAGTGCAACATTTCCATATACAGAGTTCTAGCTACAAGGCAGGTATGTCCAAGATGTACATATAAGCGGAGCTACCTACATGGCAGACAAGTCCATTATGTTCCTATACAGAGAGCTACCTCTTTGGCAGATCAGTCCAATATATCCATATACAGACTTCTAGCTACAAGACAGATAAGTCCAACTGGTCTATATACAGAGATCTAACTACATGGCATTGTAGTGCAACATTTCCATATACAGAGATCTAGCTACATGGTAGATATGTCCAACGTGTCCATATACTGAGAGCTACCTACATGGCAAATCTGTTCAACATGTCCATATACAGGGTCCTAGCTACATGGCAGACAAATCCAGTATGTTCACATACAGAAAGATACCTTCTTGTCAAATCATTCCAAAATATCCATGTATAGAGAGTTAGCTACATGGCTTTAGAGAACAAAATGTCCATATACACAGAGCTACCTATATGGCAGGGTAGTGCAACATTTGCATATACACAGTTCTAGCTACAAGGCAGATGAGTCCAACTTGTCTATATACAGAGAGCTAGCAACATGGCAGGGTAGTGCAACATTTCCATATACAGAGTTCTAGCTACATGGCAGATGTGTCCAATATGTCCATATACTGACAGCTCGCTACATGGCAGAAAAGTCCAATATGTTCATATATAGTGAGCTACCTACTTGGCAGATCAGTCCAACATATCCATGTACAGAGAGCTAGCTACATG
>NW_006409068.1:330409-330930 GCF_000296735.1 Chrysochloris asiatica
AAGTCCAATATGTTCATTTACAGAGAGCTACCTACTTCGCAGATCAGTTCAACAGATCCATGTACAGACAGATTCCATATACAGAGTTCTAGCTACATAGCAAATGTGTCCAAGATGTAAATATATTGAGAGCTACCTACATGGCAGACAAGTCCAATGAACATTCTTATACTTAGAGCTACCTATTTTTCAGATCAGTCCAACATATCCATGTACAGAGAACTAGCTACATGGCAGACATGTCCAAAATGTTCATATATGGAGAGTTATCAAACATCACAAGTTAGTGCAACATTTCCATATACAAAAATCCAGGTAGAAGGCAGATGAGTCCAACTTGTCTATATACAGACAGCTAGATACATGGCAATGTAGTGCTAGATTTCGATATACAGAGTTCTAGGTACATGGCATATGTGTCCCATGTGTCCATACACTGAGAGCTAGCTACATGGCAGAGCAGTCCAACTTGTCCATATAGAGCGTAGTAGCTACATGTCAGATGAGTCCAACATATCCAT
>NW_006409068.1:332349-336283 GCF_000296735.1 Chrysochloris asiatica
ATGTCCATATACAGAGAGTTAGCTACATGGCAAGGTAGTGCAACATTTCGAGATACAGTGTACTAGCTCATAGGCAGATAAGTCCAATTTGTCTATATACAGAGATCTAAATACATGGCAGGGTAGTGCAACATTACCATATACAGAGTTCTAGCTACATGGCAGATGTGTCCAACGTATCCTTATACTGAGAGCTAGCTACATGTCAGAGTAGTCCAACATGTCCATATTCAGGGAAGTAGCTACATGACAGATGTGTTCAACGTTTCCATATCCTGAGAGCTAGCTACATGGCAGACAAGTCCAGTATGTTCACATACAGTGAGCTAACGACTTGGCAGATCAGTCCAATATATCCATGTACAGAGAGCTAGCTATATGGCAGACGAGTCCAAAGTGTTCATATACAGAGAGCTAGCTAAATGTCAGGGTAGTAAAGCATTTCCATATACAGAGTACTGTGTATATGGCAGATGTGTTCAATTTGTCCATACACTGAGAGCTAGCTACATAGCAGAGCAGACCAACATGTCCATATACTGGACATAGTTACATGGCAGATGAGTCCAACATGTCCATATACTGAGAGCTAGCTACATGTCAGACAAGTCCAATATGTTCATATACAGAGAGCTACATATTTCGCAGATCAGTGTAACATATCCATGTACAGAGAACTAGCTGCATAGCAGATGAGTCCAAAATGTTCATATACAGACAGCTAGCTACACGGCTTCATTGTGCAGCATTTCCATATACAGAGTTCTAGTTACATGGCAGATGTGTCCAACGTGTCCATGTACTGAGAGCTAGCAAAATGTCAGACAAGTCCAATATGTTCATATACAGAGAGCTACCTCCTTGGCAGATCATTCCAACATATCCATGTACAGAGAGATAAGACAAGGCTGACAAGTACAAAATGTCCATATACAGAAAGCTAGCTAAATGGCAGGGTAGTGCAACATTTCCATATACAGAGATCTAACTATAAGGCAGATAATTCCAAATTGTCTATAAAAGGAACTAGCTACATGGCAGTGTAGTGAAACATTTCCATATATAGAGTTACAACTACATGGCAGATGTATCAAACGTGTCCATATAATGAGAGCTAGCTACATGGAAGACAAGTCCAATATGTTCATATATAGAGGGCTACCTACTTGACAGATCAGTCCAACATATCCATGTACAGAGAGCTAGCTACATGGTAAAGGAGTCCAAAAATTTCATATACAGAGAGCTAGCTAATGGCAGGATAGTGCAACATTTCCATATACAGAGTTCTAGGTACAAATCAGATGCGTCCAACTTCACTATGTACAGAGAGCTAGCTATATGGTAGAGTAGTGTAACACTTCCATATACAGAGTTCTAGCTACATGGCAGATGTATCCAATGTGTCCATACACTGAGAGCTAGCTATATGGCAGACAAGTCCAATATGTTCATAGAGAGAGAGCTACCTACATGGCAGTTCAGTCCGATATGTCAATATACTGAGAGCTAGCTACATGGCAGACAAGTCCAATATGTTCATATACAGAGAGCTACCCACTTGGCAGATCAGTCCAACATATCCATGGACAGAAAGCTAGCTACATGGCAGATGAGTCCAGAATGTCCATACACAAAGAGCTAGCTACATAGCAGAGTATTGCAGCATTTCCATATACAGAGTTCTAGGTACAAGGCAGATGAGTCCAACTTGTCTATATATAGAGAGCTAGCTACATGGCAGAGTAGTGCAACATTTCCATATACAGAGTTCTAGGTACATGGCAGATGTGTCCAATGTGTCCATACACTGAGAGATAGCTACATGGCAGAGCAGTCCATCATGTCCATATACAGGGAACTAGCTACATATCAGAAGAGTGCAACATGTCCATATAATGAGAACTAGCCTCATGGCAAACAAGTCCAATATGTTCATATACAGAGAGCTACCTACTTGGCAGATCAGTGTAACATATCCATGTAGAGAGAGCTAGCTACATGGCAGACGAGTCCAAAATGTCCAGATACAGAGAGCTAGCTTCATGGCATGGTAGTGCAACATTTCCATATAGAGAGTTCTAGCTACATGGCAGATGTGTCCAATGTGTCCATGTACATGGTAGAGTAGTACTACATGTCGATATACAGGGTACTAGTTAGATGGCAGATTAGTCCAATATGTCCATATACTGAGAGCTACCTACATGGCAGACAAGTCCAAAATGTCCATATAAAGAGAGCTAGCTACATGGCAACGTAGTGCAACATTTCCATATACAGGGTTCTAGATATAAGGCAGATGAGTCCAACTTGTATATATAGAGAGAGCTAGCTACATGGAAGAGTAGTGCAACATTTCCCTATAAAGAGTATAAGCTACATGGCAGATATGTCCAACGTGGCTAGATACGGAGAGCTAGCTACATGTCAGAGTAGTCCAACATGTCCATATTCAGGGTAGTAGCTACATGGCAGAAGTGTTCAATGTGTCCATATACTATGGGCCACCTTCAAGGCAGACAAGTCCTATATGTTCATATACAGAGAGCTACCTACTTGGCAGAGAAGTCCAACATAGCATGTACAGAGAGCTAGCTACATGGCAGATGAGTCCAAAATGTCCATATACAGAGAGTTAGCCACATGGCAGGGTAGTGCAACATTTCCATAAACAGAGTTCTAGCTAAAAGACAAATGAGGACAAATTGTCTATATACAGAGAGCTAGCTACGTGGCAGAGTACTCTGACATGTGCATATTCAGAGTTCTAGCTATATGGCATACGTTCACAATGTGTCCATATACTGAGAGACAGCTACATGGCAGACAAGTCCAGTATGTTCATATACAGAGAGCTAACTACTTGGCAGATTAGTCCAACATATCCAGGTACAGAGAGCCAGCTATATGGCAGATGAGTCCAAAGTGTCCATATACAGAGAGCTAGGTAAATGTCAGGGTAGTAAAACATTTCCATATACAGAGTTCTAGGTACATGGCAGATGTGTCCAACGTGTCCATACACTGAGAGCTAGCTACAACACCGAGCAGTCTGAAATGTCAATAAACAGGGCATAACTACATGGCAAATGAGTCCAACATGTCCATCTACAGAGAGCTAGCTACATGGCAGACAAGTCCAATATGTTCATATACAGAGAGCTACATACTTTGCAGATCAGTGTAACAAATCCCTGTACAGAGAGCTAGGTACATGGCAGACGAGTCAAAAATGTCCATATACAGAGAGCTAGCTACATGGCTTAGTAGTGCAACATTTCCATATACAGAGTTCTAGCTACATGGCAGATGGGTCCAACGTGTCCATGTACAGAGAGCTAGCTACATGGCAGACAAGTCCAATATGTTCATGTACAGAGAGCTACCTACTTGGCAGATCAGTCCAACATATCCATGTACAGATAGCTAGGAAATGGCAGACGAGTACAATATATCCATATACAGAGAGCTATCTACATGGTGGGGTAATGCAACATTTCCATAGACAGAGTTCTAACTACACGGCAGATGATTCCAACTTGTCTACATACAAAGAGATAGTTACATGGCCGTGTAGTGCAACATTTTCACCTATAGTATTGAAACTACTTGGCAGATATGTCTAACGTGTCTATATAGTGAGAGCTAGCTACATGACAGGATAATGCAACACTTCAATATGCAGAGTTCTATCTACAAGGCAGATGAGTCCAACATGTCCATATATTGAGAGCCAGCTACATGGCAGACAATTACAATATGTTCATATACAGAGCACTACCTACTTGGCAGTTCTATTTAACTTATCCATGTACAGAGAGCCAGCTACAAGGCAGAGTAGTGCAACATTTCCATATAAAGAGGTCTAGGTACATGGCAGATGTGTCCAACGTGTCCATATACTGATAGCTAGTTACATGGCAGAGTAGTC